>NW_009937038.1:0-24788 GCF_000696875.1 Nestor notabilis
CTGCTGTAGCTGAACCCAGGACAGTAGGTAACAGGTAGATAATATAACATTTTTTCAAGATAATTAAGCAGATGTCAGACAGTGTTGTACTTCAATCTGTAAAGCTATATGTGAGATAGGAATCTGTCTTCTTGCAACAGAGTGCTTCTGAGCATGTCGAGGCACCTAAATTTAGCCATTTAGGAAAATTGTTGGAAAGTCTTAGAAAGTTGGGTAAACCTGAAATCAAGTCAGTCTGTTCTGTTGTCTGATACTCTGTGTATTACAACCTTCTGTGGGATTTAGGAATAGTAGATCTGGCCTAGGAGATAACCTCCATGAGGGTCTCTGACTAGACTTTGCTAACGTCTGTTAAATAAACATTTATTGTGAAGAAACTTCCACACTTAATAGAACTTTTGCGTAATTTTTAACAGTTTTGCTGAAAAATCACAAACCACAATACTTGTAACACACACACACAAACAAACTTTGAAAGCTAAAAAAACAGGTATAATTCATGGGCATGCTGAGAAATGTTTCAAGTACATCTTAATCTTGAACAGTAACAACGAGAGCCTGCCAGTGTCTTTGAGCCAGGCACTGGATCAAACTTCAATCTGTTTTAAGTAGTTGTGCACACTACTGCATGTAAAAAAAATACTATAATTATACACAGATTCAGCAGATGTTTGGAAGAGTAAGGTGATTTTGTCTGTAACCTTTGAACCCAAGTATCCGAAGCACAAAGAATAATTCCATTGACGTGTAATTGCTCTCTTTATCTCTCCTAGTGTCTCTTTTATCCCAGACTCCAGTGCCAGGCTGTTCTTTTGCTTCTCTGTGGTGGGAGAGGCTCAAATGGCAGGCTGTGACTCATGTCCTATGAATGGATCTGTAGCTACTTCAAAAGGTTTACAGCTGTTGTTTGATCTAACCCCAAAACTTGAATTTGTGCTACACTGAATTTGCTCATCAAATTAAATGCTCTTAAGAAAAAAAAATCATTATTGTATTTTGAATTGCAAGTTTCCAATTATTTTAAACCACCGATGTTAGTGTTCTAAATGTATAAGTCTTAATGACATATTAAAGTCATAAGAAATTGCATATATCTCAAAAATTTTTTTTTTTTTTTTTTGCTAATCCAACAGCTTCTAAGAATATGTTTTTCAGGAGTCTGGACACACAATTTCATAGAATCAGAATCATAGAATGGTTTGTGTTGGAAAGGACCTTAAAATCATCCAGTTCCAACCCCCCTGCCATGAGCAGGGACACCACGCACTAAACCATGTCGCCCAAGGCTCTGTCCAACCTGGCCTTGAACACCGCCAGGGTTGAAGCATTCACAACTTCTTTGGTCAACCTATTCCAGTGCCTCACCACCCTCACTGTGAAGAACTTCTTCCTTATATCTAACCTAAAGTTCCCCTGTTTAAGTTTAAAGACACTACCCCTTGTCCTACCACTAGAGTCACTAACGAAGAGTCCCTCCCCAGCATCCTTGTAGGCCCCCTTCAGATACTGGAAGGCTGCTATGAGGTCTCCACTCAGCCTTCTCTTCTCCACGCTGAACAGCCCCACCTTTCTCAGCCTGTCTTCATATGGGAGGTGCTCCAGCCCTCTTATCATCCTCGTGACCCTCCTCTGGACTTGCTTCAACAGTTCCATGTCCTTCTTATGTTGAGGTCACCAGATCTGAACACAATATTCCAAGTGAGGTCTCACGAGAGCAGAGTAGAGGGGCAGGATCACCTTCTTTGACCTGCTGGTCACACTTCTTTTGATACAGCCCAGGATACGGTTGGCTTTCTGGGCTGCAAGCGCACACTGAAGCCAGCTCATGTTCAGTTTCTCATCATCAAACACCCCCAAGTCCTTCTCCACAGGGCAATTTGCTAAAAGATTGCATGAACGTATTCCAACATCAATACAAAATTTAATATTTGGACACTCTTGTTTTATGCTCCACACATCTTGCTTTCCCAATGTTACCATTCTTTAATTTTGAATAAACTACCCTATATTTTGACCCTTATAAAATAAAAGGATTAAATATTTAGATTTCCCAGAATATTAATACTTCTAAATTTTGTCCAAGCACCTGTAAGCAGTTTTACAACCCTTTCACTATTAAGATAAAACTTAGCAGATAATAGGATAAGATATGCAAATCAAACTGAAGTATCAGCCCTCACTTATGATTAGAGCTGAAATTATGTGGAATTTTTTTAAGCTAACATTTTAAAACACATGTAAGCACCTCTGATTTCCTCTCCACAGGAAATATGAATCCATTCAAATGTTTATCACTCACTTCACTTGCTTTGTTTTGGAAAGAGGTTTCAAAACCTCAGAATGACTCTCTGGGCGTATGTAAGCAGCTGAGATAGTGCAAACATCTCTTAAACCTCACTGAGAACATCTCCAGTCTGGAAATCCACAAGATAAAGAGCAAATAGATGCTTTCCCTCAAAGGCCTTGCAGAGACATTAGAAAAAGGTTCCTAGAGCAATCCAGGTTTCATTCATATTTTGGAGAGGGATTAAACTAACATAAATAAGATCAAGCTATGCTGAAGCTGCATCTGATGATGTTTTTAGCACCTTTTTAATTCATATTGCATCTTAATGTTTATCTGTGTATGCATTGCATGTCCACATGCTGGCAGCAGGAGCTGAAGCATGTCTCCTGTGATGAGGAGCCAGGGCTGCCCTGTGCCAGACACAGACAGCTCCACAACAGAGCCACCACAGGACACAGATGAGCCCGTCAGCCAGGATGATGGCACCTGTCTAAAACTATTAAGAAAGGGTAAAAAAAAATGCTGCATGGTGGTTGTGAGAGAGAGGAGTGAGGAAAAAAGCGTGAGAAACAGCCCTGCAGGTGTCAAGGTAAGAGAAGAAGGAGGTGGAAGAGTGAAGAAGGGGGATTTTTCATCTTTGTTTCTCACTATCCAAATCTATTTCAATTGGCAATACATTAAATTACTTTTCCCCTAGTTGAGTCTACTTTGCTCGTGAGAGTAGCTTGTAAGTGATCTCCCTGTGTTTATCTCCACCCATGAGCTTTTTCATCTTATTTCCCCTCTTCGTCCTGTTGAGGAGGAGAAGTGAGAGAGTGGCTGAGTTGGCATCTAAACTGGCCAAGGTCAGCCACCAACATGTACATTGAACCATAACAAGGTAAAAATTGTTTAGTTATAGCAACATCATGTTCAGGGTGGGGGTGTTAACTATTCTGTCAGGCTAGCAATGTCATATTGCAAAAGCACCTATCATAATGCTACACTACTAGTCAGTAAATCCTTCATTACATCTGGTTATAAATGCTCACAAGCATTTAAAAAATGTAAATTTAAACAGTGTCCTGTTTATGTCTAATAGCAACCAAAGAAAACTACATGAGTGGATATAAAAAAAGTGTCAATCCCTTCTCCAACAGGTAAGACAGTTTACTGTCCTCTAACAGCTCATATCTACTGTATTTAAGAAAAGTGAGAATAACATACTCACAAAATGGTAGCACTGTACCATAAAAATGTGCATTAGAACTCTTCTATGGGAGGCAAAATCTTGCATTGCCCTCAGCTGTACCCTGGCAATTATTCAGAGAAAAAAAAGGTTTTATGGAAATATACTTAATAAATGTAAATAAATGTAAAGCAGCTGCAAAAATTGATTCATTTGTCTATCAAACAATCCACTACAATCTTGTATGTTTTGCAACCCTCTTGAAAATTTTTCCTTGATTTTTAAACAACATACGTTGTTTAAATATATATATAAAAATATTTATATATGTGTATAACATATATGCTGGACTGTAGTACAATGAGCTAAACTAAACTGCTGGTCCTGAAGAGTGCTTATTCCAATATTGATTAGTGTCTTGAAGCAGCCTCATAAATTTCTGGATACCGACAAGAAAGCAAATTGCACTTTAGCTTGCACAAACACAACTCATGATTCTAAATCAGCGTTGAAATAATTTGCTTTGTTCATGACGTATATGTTCTGGGCATGTCTCTTAATCTCTCTGGTTTGATAGAGAATGTATCAAAATAGTGTTCTGAAAACATCAGTTCATTCTAACAAGCAGAAATAACCTCAACTTTATTGACTACTATATCTGGATTTATGCAAAAAAATAATAATCTATAGAAAATCTATGAACAATCCAGGCTGCAGTGCTTGGAACCATAGTTGATTGATTACAGTTTGTGGTGGTGATGTGTATTTCTGCTGGATCTAGAAGTCCTGACTTGACAGCTAGGTTAGGCATCTGCTCAGGGCACAGGAGCTATGGGTGCAAATTGTCTCAGGTCAAGCTCAACTAAGAACTTTGATCTGTCCTTCAGACTGGAATGCTTTTGGAGGAAGGCAAGGGAGCTGTGGAAGTCATATAGCCACCACCATCTTAAAAGTTCACAAGAGAGCTTGAGAACTATTGGAGAGAGCTTTTCAAACACCTGTGAGATTCATCTGGTGAAATGTACATGTCTATAATGCAGATATGCACGAGTAAAATGGTTGTCTAAAGTCCTTTCATACCAGCTGTCACTTTAAGGATGCAATTCATTTTACCTCAGGAGATACTTAAAATAGTCAGGTTAGACCCTACAAATCTCTTTTTCCCCACTGACAATGCAGAGCTTTAAATCCCCAACTCGGACTTTGTTCGCAAACATGGGAATCAGCTCTTAACTCAAACACTGAATACATTAAGTAGTCCCGTGAGACATTCAGTTTATCCCATAAAGGCATGGATCTCCATCACACCCTGTGTCAAATCTCCCAGCCCCGTGTAGATGTGTCTTAATCCTAAGATATTTCAAAAGGCACTAGTCATTTACATGAGTAGCTGAGTAGTCCTCACCTGTGGTTAGCCAAATAGCTCTCTATGCTTTAGATTTCCTAATTGACTCATAGACTTCCTTTGATTGTACTAGGATTCTGATTTTAGCAACCCATGCATATTTTCTGCATCACTTCAGGCCTGTACTGGCCTTTAATGTACATTGTCATCAGTATTAACAAAACTATATTTAAGACCTTAGTTTTTATTTTTCTTTAAAATTAAAATGGTTTTAAGCTACAGAAGATGGGGGGAGAATGTCTAGGCTTTCAGAAAAATTAAACTATTTCTTAAAAAGCTATGTTAATATTAGTTCCTGAAAAAATTGATAAGGTGACTTCCTAATTTCCCCCCTTTGTGTATGAATAATAATATAGGTAAGTTAATGGTGAAAATTTCAAATTATATGTCAAAGTAGATATAAATTCTTATCATTTTTAGTGTCACCTCAGTGTCTTTTTTTGCCTTCTTCAAACCTTCATTCTATTTTATCTTAATTAAATATGAAATTGTGCAAACAATCTAAACTTTACATCTACATAAAATATCTGAGTGCTGTGTGTTTATGATTACAATTTCCATTTGTATCTTAGATTGTTGGACATACTTATACGCATCTAGGTATGCTGACATGCTTGAATATTGCAAGCTATTGTTTTTTTCCATAATGTCTTTCAAATGCCCCAGGTTTGAGAATTTTTAAGGCCAACAGAAATACTAAAGGGGATAACCAATAAATTAATTTATACAATTAACTGGATAAGGCTGTTGCCCTCATAGCAAATCAGCATTGCAAATCCCAGTTTTCACCAAGTCAGCAAATTCATCTCAGCTTGGGTCTTTTAATTTCTGTTGATGGGATGCTTTAACATAATTCAGCTAAATACTAGGGTCACCCTGATCTCAAATTATGTGGTTATTTCCAAAGTACAAGCTGTTTCAAGGGAAGCCTAGCTTGTTTATTTACTGAAGCATGTCCAGATGTGCTTTTTAGGCTCTAAAGAACTGAATCAGAAGCAATTCAGTAAGTTCTACATGAATAATTTATCTTGTTCTTATACATTTTTGAGAGGAGAAGGGACTCTGTATGTTAGCATTTTGCCAATGCAATAAAAACATTGCTAACCGGGACTTGTGTCGTAAGTGTTTTGGTCACTGGACTTGTCATACTTGCACAAAAGGTGTTTCATTATTCAAAGATATGCCAGATTGACAAAACTTACTGAGGAGGTCAGAAAATCTGAATGTCTGCTGATTTGTGAGTGCCGTCAGTAGTTTTCTTTCCCATGTACTGCTGGTTTTGGAACAAACCTGGCATTTTCAATACAGATGAAAATGCTCCAAATATCAACCGCTCCTCTGTCATGCGATGACACATTCAGATAATGTTTTATTCCTTTGTAAGCTCGTATGCTGAACAGGTAAATATTGGTGCATTCAAATTCACAATGTGAGATCGGCCCTAAGGCCATAGATAGTTTCAGGCACTCCCTTAGCACACAAGGCTAAGCAATGAGGCAAGGCTTGGGAGCCAAAGTCTGGTCAGTTTCATCTAGTATTACACAATATCTGCATGAAACCGTAAGCCACTGTTCAATCAGGAAGAAGCTGGCTGTCTGAGAAGGTAGCTGTGTCATCCTGTATCACCAAAAGCTTCGCAGAAACACACGGAGCAACACCCAGTCCTAGCCACTTGTTCAAGCAGAATGAATGGGGCAGGTATCAAAATAAGCAGCTAGCGTGAAGAAGGGAATGAAGAAAATTTCTTCTGAGACAGTATGTAAAACCTGTTTTTCTCTAGCTCAACAAAATAAAAGCTGAGGGTGACATGACTGCTGCCTATAAATACACCAAGTGGGTAAATATTGGGAAGGGACAAGAGTAGCCTAAATTTAAACACTAAGTTGGCACAAAATCAGAATTCAAAAATCATTAGTAAATTTTGGCTACAAATTAGAAAGAGATTTACAACTGTTAAAGCAGAGATGTTCTGGAACAGCCTTTTTATATGAGCATTAGCACCTTTTCAAGTAGAACCTGATAAGCTTTAAAAACTTGATAAATTCATGATGTGCTTAAATAGGGATTAACAAACCAAAAATTTGGCCACCAGCTATAATTTTTTCTCACCATGTATATTCAGAAAAGGATACTGCTTATAGATTCATTCAGGTCACAAAGAACCTCAGAAAGTCTAGCCTCCATTTGGGTCTTGACCCTTAAGGGCAGAGAGGTACTACATCATTTCTCTGAGTTCCAATGTTTGACTGTTTGCATGGGGGAAAATGTTTCTCCTTACATCCCCCTGGATCTCTATTGTTCTGGTTTATGCCCTTTTTGTATCATTCTTTCACTATACAGTACTAGAAAAGCCTTACTCCACCTTCTTTATAGTCTCCCCTTCAGTACTGACAGCTGCAGTTCAATTGCTCCAAAGTCACCTATTCTCCAGACTGGCCAATCCCTCTCCTTCAGCCTTTCCTCACAGGACCACTGCTTCTGAGCCATCACAATGGCCATCTGATGAGCTCTCTCCAAATGCAGATGACTGTCTTGTACTGGGGGCACTAAAACTGGATACAGTACTTTAGATGTGGTCTGAGACCCAAGTGGAAGGGACAATCCCCTCGTTCTGTGTACTGGGTTTGATCCTGTTAACGCAGCTGAAGGGGCTTTTGTGCCTCCTTGCTGCCAGGGTGCTGTCCAAAAAACAGATTCATGCCACATGTTCAGAAGAGATACTGTGTTTATACAGGCCTTTGTAGACTTTTCCACAAATCAGGCACACTGATGCTGGCTTTCTTGTTACATTTATACACAAAAGGTAGAAGGTAGCATACTCTCTGTTACAATGATTGGTTGTAATCTACATGTAATTATAATATTTGCTGTGTCGTTCCTTCTAATCACTCCACAGGCAGTAAGTATGTAACTATGGCTACCAATTGCGGGTGTACAACATAGCAAGCAATATGTCATATCAAGGGCACTCCTGGCTCATGCTCAGCTTGCTGTCAAGCAGACCCTAAGGTCCCTTTCCACAATGCTGCTCCTCAGCTCTCAGACCCCAGCATTTATTGTTGCAAGGGATTCTTCCTTCTGAGGTGCAGGAATTTGCGTATGTCCTCTTTGAATTCCAAAGATTCCTTTGAGTCCATTTCTCCAGCCTATCTAGTTCTGTCTGGAGGGCAGCCCTGCCCTTGAGCATCTTGACTGGTCCTCCAAAGTCTGTCATCTGCAGACTTCATGAGAGTGCATGCTGATGCCTCCTCAAGTTAACAAGACAAGTCCCAGGGCAGACTCTAACAATACTCATTACCAACTTCCAGGTAGACAATGACCCATTAACCTCTGTTGTCTGAGGCCAATCATGGAATCATTTTGTTACTCATACCATTGTCCACCCATACAGACTGTAACACCCTAACTTGATATAGTGTCCTGGCTTGATTTTTGGTTCTACCTTCCTAGTTTTCATTACAATTCTCTTATTCAACACTGACTATTTATAATTTCTTGGTATTTGTAGAAACTAATGATGGGTCTAGGAATCAGAGCTGGTTCCAGGTTCAGAACTGAATATTAGTTTCTTCAGTGGGCAAAAATGAAAAGACAACCTTACTGATCAGGTAATTTGCTTGAGTACGGGAGACTCCCAAAGTATGAGTTTCTCTCACCTCATGCTAGGTGTTTAAGAAGCAGCCAGTCATCCTGGACTCCAGTGATAGTCAATGGAGAGAAATGGGTTTCACTAGAGAGTGAAAAGTTTGCTCTGTTTTAGATTTAGGAAGAAATGAATCAATCAGTGGATACCCTTATTTCTCTCTGTGTACCATAGAGAGTTCTTTAAATGCCTGAATTAGAAGATACTGATCTATTTCCCCATTAACTGTATCACACAGGAGTTCCTGATAGATGATCCCAATATTCTACCCCTTACTTATGATCTATATGTGCACTTAATGTATATAAAGTGCTTAAGCCATGGTAGAGAGCCATCATTTAATTGTGATAAATAAAATAGAAAAAGTTTTAATTTGTAAAAACAGGTTGTAGCAGTAAAGATGCAGTTTCACCTTTTGAAACTGAATATGGTATAACCTTTTCATGTATGTTCAGCTAAAGTTTCCACAGAGTAATTAATTATAGAATCATAGAATAGTTAGGGTTGGAAAGGACCTTCAGATCATCTAGTTCCAAGCCCCCTGCCATGAGCAGGGACACCATACACTAAATTATGTCACCCAAGGCTCTGTCCAGCCTGGCCTTGAACACCTCCAGGGCTGGAGCATTCACAACTTCCTTGGGCAACCTATTCCAGTGCCTCGGCACCCTCACTGTGAAGAACTTCTTCCTTATATCTAACCTAAAGTTCCCCTGTTTAAGTTTAAAGCCATTACCCCTTGTCCTACCACTACAGTCCCTAACCAAGAGTCCCTCCCCAGCATCCTTGTAGGCCCCCTTCAGATACTGGAAGGCTGCTATGAGGTCTCCACTCAGCCTTCTCTTCTCCACGCTGAACAGCCCCAACTTTCTCAGCCTGTCTTCATACGGGAGGTGCTCCAGCCCTCTTATCATCCTCGTGGCCCTCCTCTGGACTTGTTCCAGCAGCTCCATGTCCTTCTTATGTTGAGGACACCAGAACTGGACACAATACTCCATACTCCAAGTGAGGCCTCACGAGAGCAGAGTAGAGGGGCAGGATCACCTCCTTTGACCTGCTGGTCATGCTTCTTTTGCTACAGCCCAGGATACGGTTGGCTTTCTGGGCTGCAAGCGCACACTGCCGGCTCATTAAGCTACTCTGTTTCATTATTACTTTTATAAATACTGCTGTTAGCAATTTTTTTATTAAAATTAATGGTTGTCCTTCCTGAGGGTTCCTAGATGATGCTGGTTTAGATGAATTATTTTGTGAAAGAAGATTCATCAAGTAAGAAATGCAGTAAAAAAAAAAAGTTGCTGACTTCATGAAAATATTCTGCAATATTTATGTATCAGGGAGAATGTTATCAATATTACTGTCATCTAAATATCAGTGTAATCTATATATTGATTTCTGAACTCACAAACTTCTTAGACTATTCCAAAGTGCTAAGTTTTGCATTTATGTCTTTGACTTTGCTTAAAGCCTTATTTAGAGTTCCCTATTGATTGTTTATCTCAGGAGATTCTTTTCACAGAACTTCTCTGTGTTTCATTTATATCTTGTTTTGATTTAGGTTTCAGACAGAAATAAAGCTGTTGCTACCTTACAGAATTAAAACCATTGCCTTCTCATGAAGAAAAGCTAAGATGCATAAATACAACTTGCTATACTAAGAAAACATTGGTAGACCAGGCATAATGTCTATATGCGTACTATTTTGTTGTATATAGCTATTGATAAGAAATTTGAGTAGATGTTGCATAACTGTCTAACAGGGTGGAAACTGGGAATGAAAGACCTGCCACATGAAGAAATTTCCAGACATTGGTAGTAACTACAGGGGGCACATCTGATGCATGTCTTGCAAAGAGAAAGCTGTTAATCTTTCTTTACCACTGGTGCCCCAGAATAACCAACAGAAGAAATGTTCACACTGATTCCTTCCCTTGTAGACAAAGCTCAATATATAACAGAAAAAAAATAAATATGTAACTCTCATTTTTAATATTTTCTAGGTTCATTCTTGCTACTGAGATGGCATGGCCTAACCTGGGCTTTCATTTTTTCCTGGCTGTTAGCACAAAAGGCTATTAGCTGTGACACCAAACATACAGTGGGATAGAGAGTCTATTACTGTTACAGATTATAGCACAGAAAACCTTCAGGGAGCCATATGGACTTCATATCAGCCCTTTTTAATATCTCACAGTAGTGCCATCTGAATTACCATTCCTCTAATAACAAAGTTTGTGCATGCAGTGAAATTATACTCTAAAAGTAGTTTTGGAAGCCATAACTACTTCTTGAAGTGCTGTGCTCCCTAGTTTACTGATTCAGCCAGAATAAACCAGCATAATTCTCCATCATTTTTATTTCAAAAAAATGTTACAAAATATTGAAAAAGTTTGTAAGAAAGTGCAGCTAAACTTAATTATCTTACTGATTAATCACTGGCAAGACTACTACTGAAGACTACAAGCAGAATAAAAATTTACATTCAGAACTTTTTCTTGTCCCTATGGCCTGATTAGGGATAAACAGAGGCTCTATGACTATGGAGGCTCCTTCCTATCCATTCATCAAGCTAAACATGTTGAACTCCATTCCTTATTTTGTTGCTTGATTATTCTGTCACCGATATATGCAATCTTACCATGCACGAAGCCACCCGTAAAGCAGCTATCGAAAACATTCTTCAAGCCCTCATCTTGGACTGCACATATATTGCCTATTCCCTACATCTCCTCTGCTGCATTAAAGAAGAGTTATTCATTGCTCTTACAAATCTTTGCATTATATCCTATTCTTATAAGAATTAATTCATTTTGTGGGAGCCTGCAATCATCTCATTTTGCCCATCTTATTTGTAAACTTGAGCTTTTTTCCATGTTCCCTATAAGCCCCACAAATATTATCCTTTTCTTTTTCCTCCTGAAAGCTTTCTATAACTGTATTACATGTAAAAAACACAGTTGCTAGATTCCCAATATATCAAGGACGATACTGAATCAGTGTTTGCTCTGCTTTTCTGTTAACCTGTACTTGCCTTTCTTTTCCTGTTTTAGGCAAGGCTGTAAAGATAGGGACCCTGAAAGAGCTGTAGAGACTATCTAGCTGTTCTGTATTTATGCACTGGCAAGCACCACAGGGTCATAATGCACCTAGGACTCTGAACAGTGTCATAGTCATCAAAATTACAGGCAGGAAAAGTGTTAGGAGTGAAATACAAACCAGTGTCTGTTTAAGTAATATTAAACCTAAATACAAGTAATCAAGGTAAGTGATAGGAAAATATTCTCTAACCTACCTCTTCTGATTTTGTGTGCCTAAACATCAGCAGAATTTTGCCTGTCTAGCAAAATTTTGCCTATCTATCTGGTAAAATACCTGTACTATATATCTCTGTATAATAGAAAGGATTGTGGGAGTTATTTGTTTTGCTTTGTTTACACACCTGAATTTCCATGTGTTCTTGAAAGAATAAAGGGGAAAACTCCAGAGCTTTACCAGAGTACAAAGCAATAAGAATTACCAGAGAAATCAATGGAGAATGAGAACGATTTCTGTTACCGAGTGCTTTGAGGAGGTGTGTCTAATTGCCCAGACAGCAGGATGAAAGTGTTTGCCTTCTATACATATTAGGGATTAAACACTGTAATATTTATAGCATCATTTTTTTTTTTTTACATTCCAGACTGCAGGCTTCTTGAAACAGTCTTTCAACAAGTAATATTATTAAACCTTTAATTTTTTCCCTGCAACTATAATATTCTTCCCATAGAGGGGAAATCCCCTTTTTCTCTGATACAGTGTGGCTAATCACTAGTTACTTTCCTTTTCAAAGCTGCAGACTCATTATAAAAATGTGAGTAGCTAGCACTTACACTTCTAACTGAAAACCACTTAAAGCCATTAGAACTACGAACCCTGAACTCCTCTGCACTCTTACCATTGTTAAGGCATAAAGAAGCTGTCTTATGGTGTTGGTAAGTATATCCACAAAGTTTCTTTGTGCCACACAGCACCCATTTTATGTATAATTACATGTTATGAGAGACAGAGAACATAAAATACTTATAGAGAACATAGCATCCAATGTTTGCAAATTCAAAAAAAACAGGTGATAAAATTTTGCCAAGCAAACTGTAATGGTTTAAATGCCAATAACAATAAATGCTTCTTTCTGTAGTCAATAAAGATTGACAGCAAGAATAAAATAAACCAATACAAAAGTGAAAGAAAGCAAACTTGTCAGCATGAATTGGTAAAGTTGAGAGTAAACATGTCATTGTGTAGCTGCTTAAGCAAAAAAAAAAAAAAAAAAAAAAAAATCAGCCAAATGAAACTGGGAGGCAAGAATTTTATAGTCCATTGATCCAGGATACTGGTTAATTCTGTAAAGTTTACACTATTTTGGCGGAGGGGAAGATATTAAGCAGGGAGTATAGGCAACCAGCCTTTTAGCAACTGAACCAAATTAACACTCAGGTAAGATTTTGCATTGAGATTCCTTTTTCATTTAGAGGAAATAAATAAAATCTCTTGTATTCAAGAGTAGCAGATATAATCACTGCATTTTACAAGCATTTCTTTGTCAAGTGCATGGTTCCTATTACAGTTACTTCACTCTAAGATACTCTAGATAAACCACTCATAATCACCGCCTAGAATATTTCAGTTCAGATCATCTCGGGATTACATGAAAATAAACGTTTACAAGTATAAGTTAACCCTTTGCATTTGGATTGAAATATATCATGGTTGATTTGATGCCCAATGCAGAATTTATTTTAAGCAGTTACAAGTAGACCAAACAGAAGTGGTTTTGTATTCTGAAAGAACTGAGCAAAAGGTCTCATCAGGAACAGATTGGAGCAACAAGGTAATGCAATGGTGCTGATCACTTGAAGGGTTTTTCTTGGGTAAATTCCTAATCATGTTCCAGACTTGTTCTATTTTGTGGAAGGACAGACACAGTGACGTTCATGCAGCTACATCTCTGGGCATGGTAGGAGAGCATGAACTCCCTTCCACTTCCATCTGCCATGGCAGTGGATGAAGCGTTGCTGCCTTAAGTGTTTTGCCACCCCGCAATGTTACTGACCATTATCACCTATTCTCAGCAGTTTGTACAGTTGCTTTGTCTGTGGCCCACATGTAAGTATAAGCACCATTTCATGCAACTTAATGTAAATTATAGGCATATGACTATGCTTGGAAGACCTTTGATTTACAGCTAATCTAAAACTGTTGTGTTATCCATTAAAGGAAAGGTTTCTGCTTTGGATATAGAAAGTGGAGGTTTTCAGAAGTGTTTAGGTTTCTTCCAAAAGCACTTCCTATGAGAAGACATATGGGGTTGTCATCTTGCTGCTTGTGTCACCATTGCCTGTTGTTTGCTTTGTTTCTGGTTTCATAGTATCATAGAAGCGCATCATAGAATCAACTGGGTTGGAAAATACCTTTAAGATCATCAAGTCCAACCATTACCCCAAGACTGCCAAGACCACCACTAAACCTTGTCACTGAAAGCCTTATCTACACAGTTTTGAACACTTCCAGGGACAGTGATTCCACCACTGCTTTGGGCAGCCTGTTTCAATGCCTGATTACCCTCTATCTGAAGAAATTGTTCCTTAATATCCAACCTAAATCTCCCCTGGTACAACTTGAGGCTGTTATCTCTTGTCTTATCGCTTGTTACCTGGGAGAAGAGACCAACCCGTACCTCACTACAACTTCCTTTCAAGTAGCTGTAGAGAGTAGTAAGGTCTTCCTTGAGCTTTCTCTTCTCCAGACTAAACAACACTAGGTGCCTCAGCCGTTCCTCATCACACTTGTGCTCCAGACCCTTCATCAGCTTTGTTGCTCTTTTCTGGATCCACTCCAACACCTTAATGTCTTTCTTGTAATGAAGGGTCCAGAACTGAACGCAGTATGTGAGGTGTGGCCTCACAAGTGCTGAGTACAGGGGTGTGATCACTGCTCTGGCCCTGCTGGTTACGCTATTGGTGATACAAGCCAGGATTCTGTTGGCCTTCTGGGCTGCCTGGGCACAAGCTGGCTCATGTTCAGTGGCCATCAGTCAACACCCCCAGGTCCTTTTCAGACGATCAGCTTTCCAGCCACTCTTCCCCCAAGCTGGCTCATGTTCAGTGGCCATCAGTCAACACCCCCAGGTCCTTTTCAGACGATCAGCTTTCCAGCCACTCTTCCCCAAGCCTGTAGTGTTGCATGGGTTTTTTGTAGCCCAAATGCAGGAGCCAGCACTTTGCCTTGTTGAACCTCATACCATTGGCCAAAGTCCATTGATTCAGCCTGTAAAATAGCATCACATACTGGGATTCTATTGTCTATTTCAAGGAAAATAAATAAATAAATAAAAAGAACACAATGTTATCTTGTTTTTTATTAATTCAGTAATGTGACATTCAATAATTAATTGAGCTGATTCCATACCATTTACTCCCTCCCACCCCCTAGGAAAGCCATTATGATCATTCTTGGTTATTAAATGACCATTTAAATAGTTCATGGAAATTGGTGAAAGGGTATTATCCTTCTTTGAAAAGAGAAATCTCACCATTGCACCTCCACAAGATACTTCTGGCCTTTATCACTGTTGACATTTCATATAGCTCAATCTTATCCTGACTGATGCAATGGTGAGTGCATGTGTAATGGGCAGTGCTGCTAAAGCCTGTCGATTAGAATTTACCTAAGCAGCCCAAAGGAATGCAAAGCAGAGAACATTTTTCTGCTGAGCTACTCCGGAACATTTTGCAGCTTCACTTAGTTCTTCCTGAAAAAAAAAGCAAGCCACACTCTTCAAGGAGAGGCAGCAGAGACCTGCATCTATGGTGCATGGACATCTGTAATAAGCAATCACCCATCCAAGCACTCTTTTGAACACAGTGACCAGCTGCTTAAAGAAAGGGCTTTGCTGTCTCCTGACATTTCCTCATTAAAGAAACAGTTCAGTACAGGATTGAGTTAGTTATGGTTCAAAGAGTTACAGATAATGGTTTTCTATTCACAGTTTGTACATGTAGTCTCTTCTGGTTCCCAGGCTGTCTTTGGTCACAACGATGCACTATCTATAAATAATAAAGAAGACAAGTTTTTACTGCTTGTATTTTTCACTGGAAGGGATATACTTAGGCTTTTCAAACCTACTAGTTAAGATAAGCATGGCTCCTTCCCCACATGAAAAGCTGAGTTGTGCATACATATTCATTGTAATGTAAATGGTTATTATTTCTACAGATGGTTCTAAAATTTTAAGAGTAATAACTACAAAAGAAATTCAAACCAAACTGATGGTGACATGAAGCATGAGATCAATCAGTTAATCAGAGGATGAGCATGGTGTTGAGCCAGATAAGTAAATGAAATGGAGCAAAAGCTGGATCAGACAACATGGAGACAAAGTAAAGAACATCAGTTAACAGCCTTCCCACTGGAGTGAATAATCGAAAAGTCTTGTGACTATACTCGTGAATGGACATGTAATTTCAAGGCTGCTTTGTAATACACAAGTGCACAGGGATAGAATTAAAGTAGCAACATTCTTGTTTGAAGAGCTACATTTTTTAAATTTCATGGTTTTTTAATGTGGCAGGATTTGTTTGAAGATTTGTATACAATTTTTATGAATCTCGGTAACTTATCAATTTATAATCTTGGTGGAGAGAGATCATAATAATAAACTGCAAATAATTTCCAAACTACTGCTGCTGGCATTCATCCATTTTTCTTCTGAATCCCTCCTCAGACATCACTTCTCCCATAGAAATCATAAATACTAAGTTATTCAACTGTTTCTTTCAAAGAATAACTTCAGGATCTCTAATAGAATGAGTGCTTTATGACCGTAATATTCTTCATCTTGAAAATGGTGATATGTATTCAAGAAATGCATTAAAATTTGGTATACAAATATATCTGCAATTGTTATTCACTCAGATGAAATTTTAGCAGAGTATGGATCTGTTGACTGGATTTTGGGAAGCTGAGTTTAACAGTTCTGTGTGTTCAGATCCATTCATGTTAAGCTGAAAATTCAAAATTATTTATTATTAAACATCCTACAGATTTTTAGTGATAGTCCTTATCAGCGCAGAAAATTCATCTGGAAATATTACCAAAGAAAACAATCCAGTATATACTGGGATCTTTCTGGTATATTTTATTCGATGCAGGCCTGAAGATGTTAATCCGTTTTACAGCAACAAAATTTTAATTGCAAGATAAAGAATCATATAATAAGGCCCCCAAATAATAAGGTCCCCAAATGATAAGGATTTAAACAGAAAACAAAACTCCCAAGCTAATTGCTATAAACAAAAAAAATAGATGAAGTTTAAGGTTTGAACATCCGAGTTATTTCTGGATTTACTTCTATCAGTTTACCCATTTCAGCTTAGAAACTGCACTTAAAGGTGCAAAACATCAGTTAGTCATGAGTGAGCAACAACTCTTTAAAAGGAAAATGTCAGGACAAAATCAGTTGCAAGCTGGACTAGGTGATTCAGCAAATTTCCTTTCTCCCGTAATAGTTCACCATTACAGTAAGCCATAGAGTGTAGAGTGGAAGCGTTGACTCTCCAAAATATTTTTTCCAGAACAAGAGGTATTCAGCATTAAGTCCTAACAGCATCTATTTTAGATTAAGGAAATAACAAGAAAAGTTAAGTTCTGTTCTGTGTCTCTCTGCCTCAGTAGGATTTCCTGACAATAAAATGGCTTTGAAATCCCACTGACATTATGGAGATTTTAATATTAAATGGATGATCCTATAGGGATCTCTAAATGCTGTAGCAAAAAAAATACTAAAAAGTAGATCCAGAAGAGAATAGCATCTAAAGAGGTGACTCCACAGTCTAGCCTGATTTTCTCTCTTTTCTTGCAGGGAGCCTCAGGAATGAAAAAAAAACAGAACTGACGGACTGCTCTTAAAATACATAATAGTAATTATTTGAAGGACTATAATTAAGGGGTATTTATTGCAAAATTTTTGGGTCATCACTATAATAGCGTAACATGAGAGAGATTTTGGAATACTTAAATCATATTAAATTAACATGTTAATCCTAACATTTTATTAAAGTTTTTGTTTCCAAGAATATATCTTGCAGAAACACCGTCATGTGGCTACTTTCTTTTATTTCTTTTATCTGTGTTATAACATTGCTTTCATTCACAGTGAAAGGTACCATGCAATCTGAAGAGTCCTTGACATGCGCATTGAAACAGAAAGATATTTTCAGAAGCAATCTCACTGATTCGCTGGCCACTTGAGACTGAAATAATTAACCAATTGAAATATATTTTGTAATTTTGTATACAGGAGCCCTTTTTAACCATATCAGCATTTGCTTGGCTGCTTTTACAAAGATGAGAACTAGTTAGAGAGAACCAAATTGAAGGAAGCAAAAACGATCAGAGGTCAAAAAACCCAAGATCCACAATAGAAGACTGAATGAACAAGAATTATTTAGCACAACCTAAAAAAAAAAAAAAAAAAGAGAGGAAGGAAATCACAAGATGTCTTTGTACATTTCTGGCTTTCTATTCTTTTAGCTATTAGGTTGATTATTTAGGCTACCTGAATTACCTCTCTGGTAAGGGCCTAGTTAATACTTCCAGTATGCTTTTAAGAAACTTAATTATTGGATTTCTCTAATGGTATCAAGCTTAACATAAAATTATATGTAATATTATACATATTATATATCTGCACCTATATAAACAAGAGCTGATTAGTTTGGGAGTACTTAAAATATAACCTCAGTATTTTAGCAATGTAGGAGAGATCTTCAGTATTTATTAGATTATCATTTATAAAGCCCTCTAACATTTTATCAAAATTCAAATTCTTAACAATTCTGCACTATGGACAATATGGATTTCAAAACATTTCATAAATAATTAAGCAATATAGCTTTCCATGAGTAAAGGAATGTTATTATCTCTATTTTACAAATGAGAAATATCAGATGTACTGATCAAGAAGAAATCCTACAAGAAAATATTGAAATGTTTTCTATTATCTTGGTCAATAGCAGACAAGAGAGGGATAGTTGTTACAGAGATAATTCAAGAAAAAGGGAAGATGTAAACATATGCTAAAGGACATATATAAAATTCATAGCAAAATTAGGACAAAAAAATATAAATATATAGGGCATTTGATCTTTATTCCAAGGTTGGAGGTAATATGTAGGCTTTTGTTCAGCAATGTATTTTGGAAAATACATCACATTAAACACATAAAAGATTTGTGTGGTGACAGTAAACTAAGCATATGGGTAAGTATGTTACTTAAACTGCAGCATTTTTAAAAAAGTAGAACTCCAAATCTAAATGCTGAATCTAATGCTGTAAAGACAAAACCGAAAAAGCCAAAGAAAAAAAGGAGGAAAAGATCTTTTCAAATTTCAGGACCTTCTTACACCTAAAAAACCCAAAGTCAGTAGTCCTCCAAACATATGTTTCTATACATACATGTAAGTTTATATATGTTCCTTCAAATATACGTTTTATCTCCACCGTGGTAAAACCAGTGCCTAAGATCTCACACCCTGCAGCAAACTAATAAGGATTTGGGATGTGATAGAGTACTGTAGCAAACATCTTTACTAAACTGCACTGGTGTCCACTGAGGGTAAAACCAAATTCACCCGATACTTTACAGATATGCTTTGAAGTAAATAAATCAGTGTGCATAAAGTGGAAAGCAATGTCAAATGGAACAAGGCACAGCTTGCTTTTCCTCCATGTTCGACCTCACCTTCCCGTTAACGCCGGCTGAGATTCACATCTTTACTGTCACTTTTGCACCACTATGGTGCTGTACTCATCCTTATAAATTCTGTCATAATTTGGTGTTTGGATAGGTAAGTCAAACAGCCTTTGGTATATAATATTTATATTTCTTTAGTAAGATTTTTTCTCTTTTTTTTTTTTTTTTTATTTCTTGGTAATAATTTAGAGATCTTTCTTTCAATTACCAGGTAAAACTGGTGAAGCACAACCAGTGTTTCATCTATAATCAGTGGGAGAATAAGCAGAGGGGAAAAAAACTTTGAATAAAGAGTTTCTGGTAATCTTGTTATGACAAAAAGAAAAAAAAAACCCTCAACCAATGATAATGTGAGAGGGGGAAAGTTGCCTTACAATGATGTGGGTGTCCCTGTTACATTTCAGTTCTTGCATAGAAGTATTTCTACTCAGCCACCCACTACTTTAAGCATCTTCTACATTAACAATATAATTTCCTTTCCTTTCAGTTTTTAGAACTTTCATAAATTCCTTTACTTTTGATTCTTTTCCTTTTCACTCCAGAGTTTTATTGTGTATTTCACAGAGGATCCTTAGTCAGGAATAATAATTTTAATATGCATTTAGTTACATATCACTGTTGATTCTTTAATAGTATCAGTCAAAAACACGTACTGCAAATGGCGTGAGAATTCTGCTGGCTCTTAAAATATCTCTGCCGTATAAATGCATGCCAGTGATTTTTTATTTTTCCCTGGCTCAAAGAGTCGATGTATTTTCTATCATTTTTTTTTTTCTCTATTTCTGAGCCAAAACTCTGAGGAGGTTCATTCCACAGATAACTTGGTCAAATCCACTACCAGCAAGACTGGGCACAACTTCCTACTCTTTAGAACAGATGCAACCAATCATGAATTGTATCATTGAACTTGGAGCAAAAGTACACATTTCCGAAAACAATAATGAATGTCATGGGTTCATATTACAAAGAGAGTATAACCAGTACCAAAATATGATCATAACTTACTTAAGAGAGAATTTTCATGATTAATGACCTACTGACATCTGCATTGTGTGCTCCCTTCCATTCATATGGTGTGTGGTCATGAATATAAGGCATTGCCCTCGTATCAGAATAGGGTTTTTTCACATTCCTTCAGTGGAATGTGAAGGTTTACCCATCTTTCTGTCTGGTGAACTGTATTTCTATTTTCTTTTTTTCATACCTGCCAAGTTATACATTCTTAAGCATCAGCACAGAACCAGTAAGAGCTTTGTAGCATGAACTCACCCATGCCATTTGAAAACTTCTAGTTCCAGACTAGACAGTTATTGACTGAACCACATTAGTTCAAAATTAAGAAAAACCACAGAAAGTCATACAACTCAAAGCAGCTACCTTCTCAAATATGCCTGTAACTGCAGCCAATCTCCTAAAATTCAGAGGAAACTCAGGTTTGAGGACAAATGAACCCTAGTGTTTTTAGAGTCAGACACCTACTACCTTCCTCCCAAAAGATTTTGAAGTGAGGTCTTCAGAGAGTTATATTTCTTCTTGAGCTGCTTTCTTGGAAGCTGTACACTGAGTAAATTCTTATAGCTTACATTTTATTTTTATCCATGTCCTGGCAGTTGCTGCTGCTGACACAGATTGGAGCAAAATTTTCATGTCTATAGTGATTTTATGACAAATGCTTTTTAGGAGACACATGCTTGTTTCAACATACAGAAGGTTTACAACATATCTTTGTATTTTTTTTTTAATTATCCTTTCTCAGTCCCAGCAGAACTTTCCCTCTTTCTTCCTATTTTTCTTTCCTTATACATTCCCATGTGGGAACAGTTTAATGTACAGAATAGCTGAAGACTGATGTACCAGTAAGGGTGAAGCAAGAGTGGATAATGTTCTGTTCAGCACGTATTTTCTGTTAACAGTTTGGGAACTAAATATAAAGTTCTTTAAATTCAGCAGCTCTACATAGCACATAGAGTTAAAAGCTCTGTGCATATGCAGCATCAGTGATGAACCAGGATTCATGAATGCTTTCTTTGTCCTAGCCATAAATCTGCTATATAAGCTGCTGCAAAGTGTAGTCAAGACAAAATATTCTTTTAGGAGCTGAAAGTTGTCCTTCCTCCCCCTTCCCCAGTTCTAATCTGACAAGAAGACTTGTAGGGTTTATGATGTACATCTGAGATCATTGAGTGATTACTGCCACCTAGTTAATTCTTCATGCAATGAGTTACATACAATTAATAGAAATGAAGGGCCAAGTCCTCAGTTGATGTATCTGACAGGAGATAATAAAAAATGGCTAGGACATCCAGTCCCTTTTCCCTCAAGGGAAAACTTGCCTCCAATTTATTTATTTTTTTTGGTGTTTGTCTAATTTTCTTTTGAAAGCCTCAAAGGCATATTGCCAGTGATGCCTTTCCCTTCGATCAACATGCACTCTTGCCTAACATATATTCATATGTATGCTGAGGTTACCCTCTGTACTGCAAGCAAGTGGTGCACCATTTTTCAAAGCATTTTGTCTCCATGTTATATGCACAGAAAAAAAGCCCTCTGTTGCATGCTGAGGATAGTGACGGTTTGTCCCTGCACTGCCCACATGCCAAAGAAAATCATTAGCCATTCCTTAAGGTGTAAGACAAGGATATCCCATGATAACAGTGTGAGCATTGCTGTGACTTTAAACTCTTGATTAGAGCAAAAGCAGAACATTTTGTCATTAAGATCAACACACCACTACTGATAACTTGCTTTCCAATACGTGCTTCTTGCTACCCCGATTTTTCACCAACTCCACTGTACACCTCCTTCTGAGAAACCACAACAGTAAGAGGGGACAGTGAGCCTGGGGCACATCTGTCCCCTCTCTTTGTCTGTCAGCTTTGCAACATCTCTCATGAGAATAAACTGAATTTCCATGGAAAAGAGGCCAGTCTGTGAATGTTGCTTCTTTCTGTTGCAGCAATAGAGCCTGCAACAGCTGAAAGAGACCAAGCATTATCTGGCCAAGGCCCTAAACTTCTGAAGGCTCAAGTATTTTACAGTCAGAGTACTCTGAATATAGACCATAACTTGGAAGGAACACCCTCTTTCTCACCAAGATCCAGCTACTTTGGAACAGTGCCTGCTTTATCCCATTAAAAATAAATCAATCATACAAACTATCTGTCTTGCCCCCAGATCTTTTAATCAGGCCAAAACCAGCTTGTGTACAACCAGTTTTACTTTGTCAGTCCACGAAAGGAGAGAAAGCTCTCAGAAGGACTGATGAGAACTCTGTATGCTAATTGCCTTTCTGACTGGAGAAAAATATAGCAAAAAAATTATTATAAAGGAGGACAATGAAAAATTAGTTGCTTTGTCTAAGTGCTTCCAGTTGTTGATAAATCCTCACTGTTTAGTCTCACCAATTTTTTTCAGCCTGCAGCTGCAGAGCCAGTGTTCCTCTTGCCTCGCCATGACTGACGATCTGACCGCATGCCAGAAAACCACCAATTCCTGCTCTGCTGTCTGCTTCAGTTATTTTTTTTTTAAGAACATTTTTTTTTCTCCTTTTCTTGAACCTGATGATCTCACACCGGAAATTCAGCTTTTCTTCCAAAGAAGAGGGTCTTTTGTGATAGCAACAGAGCATTCTTACAATCAGCTGGGAGTTTTCCTTACTTAGGCAAGAAAAAAAAAAAGTCAAGAATTGACAGAGTTCCAGCAGTGCTTAAATTCTAGCAGCACAAAAAAGCTATTTAAGGAGCAACAAAAACCTAAAGACACATTTACTCTGAGGTAATGGTGACATAATTTTTTGGACAATAATTCCCAGTTATTTTAACCTATTTTTTCTTGCTGCATTCAGGACCAAAATGTGAATAGGATATAGATGTAAACTTTACATGGAGACAGTGTGTCTCACAAATCAGTGTAGAAATGTCCAGCACAGAAATGGCTCTTTACCTTGACAATAAAGGCCAGTTTGATAGTTTATTTTCTTTATTCCTACAATGAGTCCATTGAAAAACCTTCATCATTTTTATTCTGCTTCAATGCCTTACAGTTTTCTATCCCTTGTAAAGGAAATAAAGTTACTGAAGGCAATTTGGAGACTCTGAATGAGATCTTGTTTTGAAGTTTCATAATGATTTCATGAATTTATTTTGTACTGCAAATTACAGTCTCTTGATTGCTAACATGAGACTTTTAGGTTTTTATTAGCATGTCTGTGGCCAAGAGACTGGTCAAATTTACTTTAGCCTTGATTCGGGCTTCAGTAGCGCTCTTACTCTATAAGTAAAAGATCCCTTTGTGATCAGAGTATCTTTACCCTGTTAATCTAATTTCTGTGCTCCCATTTTTCATTTTCCATTTCCCCCTCCAGAGACACTCCTGGAAAGGACCTAGAACCTATTTCCTTTCCCATATAATATTATAGAAAAGCAAATCTGCTTTTCACCACGATTTTGCTCTTTAGAAATTTTCTTCAATGCAGTTCCCAGAAACTGAGTGTGGCATGAAGCAGTGGAAATGGTCCAGTCTCTCCAGTATGCCACTCCCTGTGCAATTATGTGTCCAAAAGAGTACACAACCCTTTTCCCATATGGTACTGAGAAGAGGTAAACTGAGGCTTCCAAACTGCTGTACCAGTACCGAATTCCCATTTTGACCCATCTCTTGTTATATAGATCTCAAATTATCTTACATGGAGGGCAGGATATGGGAATGAGGCTTAGATTTATCTCAGGTAGCTTTACATTTCCAAAAGGTTTTTGTATCATCTAATTTAGTGATAGAGATTATAAAGATAGAGGCAGAGAGAGAGAGAGAGAGATAGATACATGGAGATTGACATGGAAATAGAGACAGACAGCCAGTTCCTTTGCTCTGTGGTAACTGCCCATGTACAAGATCTCGTGTGAGGCACCTGCCACTTAACTTTCACTGTCCATATGTCAGACATATAAAGTGAGTCATTCTGGCTGACACTATAATCCCTACAGATACAGGCACCAGCAAAGGACAATTCATCCCATTTGAAAGTAAGTGTTTAAATGGAGTGAAATGGCCTCAGGGTGTGAGTATCTCTGCTCTGCTGACTGTAGAACTGGGGTTAATCTGTTGTTGTGTGAGAAAGCATCTTCTGTGAACCCAGCACACTGTGCAAGCTATGCAGCCCCCTGGCAGGATCTGCTCTAGTATTGAGAACATAAGGACAGAAGCCCTAGGGAGCTGGGGGCAGGGGCATGCTGGCAGATTTGTTGCAGTGAAGTATGAGGGTGAAAAAGGCCAGTTGCACAGAGCTTTAGATGGGATCAAGCTCTCAGATGACTAAAACTTCCCACTGAATAGCCTGGCCAACTCAGTTCCTCAATAGTGAAAGCATTCAAAAGATAAAGAAAGGTTTGCCAAGAATGAAAACATCCAAAACAGATTCAGGATCATCTACTGATTGTAACTGTCAGATTCCACCCCTTACTTCAGAATAAGCGCTCTACAGACAGATAGGAGCAGCCT
>NW_009937039.1:0-20007 GCF_000696875.1 Nestor notabilis
TCATGTGCCTCAGCATTCTTTCCAGGAGAAGTTAGCAGTTCTTGTTAGGCTTTACTCAAGACTGATGTTTCTGAGCTTTTCTATGCTGTGCTTTTTCTTTCTCTTCCTTTCATTGGTAAGTTCTTGGATTAGAAAGTTAGTTGTCAGTTCACTCAGGTGTATACATTTATTTTTAATACAATACCAGAAAAAGGATTCTGCAACATTTATCTTGCATGTCTTTGTGGTGGGTGCTGTAAGGGAGCTATTCATTCCATGTGCTAAATCTAAACTTGCACGAGAATAAATTCCTTTGGGAGATCTTTCTGATTTGCCTAATGCAGACTTTTGCACGCTGTATCCTAGGAAGATAAGATGTACTGTGTTCCCTCTCTGATACCAGCAACCATAACTTCCATTTGTGCTGCTTTTTTTGTGATGGAAATTGTCACTACCGTCTGACTTTTCTTTTTGCTGGTGTCCGAGCATCCTTCTGTCACCATCCATCAGGAAGCAGAAAGAACTTTTAATGAATATTTTCCATGACTATTTCAAAAATTGGAGTCTTTCTGAGACTGATGAACTTCTTACCCTCTGCCAAAAGTGGTTGAACTGCTAATAAACATGACAACTGAAATCCTGGTTCTACTGGAAACACAGAGCAAAATCTCCGTGTTTACCAGAAAATGAACAGTGTAGTGACAGAGACTTCTCAAGCAAATTTTGCTTCTGCTGATCTGATGCTGATTCATGTGGATCTGCTAGCTGGAAGAGCTTTGAAGTCATGGAATGATGTATATCTTCGGTGTTTGAATGTGGTTTAAGAGGGGATAGGTTCTCATTTTTCTTTATTTTCTCATTTGTGCTGCAGGAAAGAAAAGAAAGTCACATAAAGGTTGGCTACGGCTTTCAAGTATAAGTACTAAGAATCAGTATTTCATGTACAATTTCAGTAGCACTCCAATGTCTAACAATGCCACTCTAAATATAGCCTTTCACAATTTCTTTGGCTAACAAGCAGGTATTTAATTCGCTCCTAACTTAGCTTAAATGGTAGGTGTAAGCAACTGTTGTTTTTTAAATAAATGCTGATGCATTTTTACATGAAAAATTTCCTAAAAAAGCTAGCTTGGCTGACTAAAGAATTTTATGGGTTTTATATGAGCACCAATGTAATTTCTGCTCACCTACACATACTGTAGTGTGCCTTCTACTCTTATAAAGTATAATCATCAGTATAGTTTTGCATGGTAACCATAGCAGTGGATAATTTGTTTCAGTCCTCTCCAAACATGTATATATATGCTCTATCAAAGTTGTAAAACTCTTAACACAGCTCTTGAATGCATCAACATTTTCAAACTTAAACTGATCCTGGCACACTCCACATTACGTGTTTCAAAGGTTTCTGGCACAACAAAAAAGCTGTATAAATATGTTGGCACAGAGAGCAGAGACAGATGTTGCCTCCACCTCCACCCATAGGAATCTGACTGCTAATTCAATAAACCTTTTTTAGCTTCGTTTATATGGTCACTTTGGGGTCAGCTAGGGATGATAATGTGACTGGGGTTTTTGCAGCAACTTCCAGCAAGCAAGCAATAGTTTGCATAGTGAACTTTAAACTGATCAGTGGTTGCAATAGGAAAGTTGATGGTTGCAATTGGTGGTAACACCTGTAAAAAGCTGTAGAGCAGTGGGGTGAATTTACAGATGCCTTTAAACAGCAGGAGTGGAACAGGCTCTTCCTGTTGAGAGATTCTTTTTACCACTAGTAGGTGACATTGTGAGGAAACAAGGCCAGGAAGCTGTTGGATGTGTTCAGATTATTCTGAAAAGCATGTTTGAAAGCATTTGAGATGTATTTACTTATTCAAAAACACTTGTGTCTAAATATTGCTTAATGAACAGAGCCTTAAAGATTTGCATGAGAAAGGATCCTCATCTTTGGGTTTAGCATATAGAGGGCAAGGTGCAGAGGTAAGCAGGGGGGCTTTTATACTCTATCAAAAGAAAGAAGGGAGGATTTCTGTTTCTTAAAGTGGATCCCACTTCTCCATAAAAGTCATTGGCTCCATGTAATTGCTTAAAACTGTGTAAAACTTACTTACTTTCTACTATGTAATTCTAAATGTTGGCCTACTATTTCAGTGGAAGTGGAATATTAATTAGACCTGGAGTTTGTCTTGAATATACGAACATAATTAGGGAATGGGAATATTTTTTCCAGCTATTATTTTCCAAATGGATTATTATTCTACTGAGATCAGAAAAATTTGGTGAACAAGGACTTAAAATTATAATACTGATTCGTACCCTGTTCTCATTACTTGTGTGAGGGTTGGATTTGACACATCATCTTAAACCATTGTTTCCTGTTTCTGGTTACCCTTGAGAGTGACAGCCAAATTAACTTCTGGCACAAGTGTTATAACTCCATAAACATTTCATTAAAGCTGTGAATGACAGAGATCAGTTTAGTAAGTGGAATGTTTGCTTTTAGCAGGGCCTGTGGATAGTACTGCTCAGCCACTTGTCTTTGACACTTCTGTCAGTATCTTCAGGCCCATATATACCATAATATTTTTCTCTTATTTCCTGGAAAAAAAAAAGAAAAAAGAAGAACACAGAACACATTTATAAAAATATATTTAAAATCTCTTTCTTAGAATGCCAGTATTTAGTTCTTATCTTTTTTTTTCTATGAGAGCTTAAAAGTAGCATCCTTCCTGTTGATTTTCCTATGACGTGTAAGTCTTAGAAGCTAAGTAAATCTGGCACCTTTTTCTTTTGTTTGATTTTGATTGAAGTTATAAACACAGTGTTCTAGGTATGGATTGAGAACCAGGTTAATTTCCTTTGAAAATAATTACATAAATGCAAGTTTATTTTCCACCAAATTGTCAAACTACCTATTGTTTGCAAGTCACTCTGAGTTTGATTGCAGTGGTCCCCAAAAAAACACCATTAAGGAAACAGATAATAGCATAAAAAAAGGAAGAAAATAAAAATCAAAATCACTGCTAAGCCTTGTTTTCATTTCTTCTAATTTGTTTTTTCATGTAGGTTTGGAGGTTTTTTACTTCCTTTTTCTTTATGCAGTGCATAGAAAGCCAAGACATTACAGTCTGCTTGGCTGATCACATTGAACAGATGGGTTTGTGCCTTTATTTTTTGGAAACAACCCATAGGAATTTTGCTAGCAAACCTGTTGTTAGTAATCTTCTTCACTAAAATTCCCACTTTAAATACTAGCAAGAGCAAAACCACAAGTGTTTTCATATGATAATCAGTGTTACATAGATGTTTTCTGTAAATTGAAAGACGTGTTTTGAATTATTAAGCCTTAAGCAGAGACCAAGTGCTTTTGCTTGTATAAAAAATTGTATGCTTTAATTCGGGGTATTATTTCTATTCACATGCTCTGATGAAACTGGCATGTGATCTAAATGGTTGTATGTAAGAGGAAAAAAACAGATTAGTTTGCTTCTTTCTTTCATGTTAAAGATACTGGTTGTGTGAACTCCCAAGCGGCCAATTACCTTTCTCTCTTCCAAAATGCGAATAGTTTCAAAAAGATGTCTGAGATTTCAGCCTTTAGTGTTATCTGGCAGCTAAAGTGTCATAAAATTGATCTCTTAATAATTATAATTGCTAGCAACTTTTCTCCTGGTATGTCACATGGTTGTTTTTGTTGGTCATCTGAAGTTATCTGTTTTCTTATTGCTTCAATTATTAAATTATTCAAACAATCTATGAGTTGTATTTTTTTTTATAGTCCTGGTAAACATCTATGACACCAGCACAGCTTTAACAGTGTGACTTAATTTTATTGCACCAAAGAAGAACAAAAATAATGCTTGCAACAAGTAGATGGAGTTACACTTTGTAAAACTGTGTATATATTGCAAAACTAGTACATATTGATGGACATTCAGCTACAACAGTTCCAGGCAGGCAATATTCAGGTTTGTGTAACAGCATTACATTTCCTTTTTCTTTTTTTTTTCTTTTTTTTTAAAGTCATCTGACAAGGCTTTTGCAGGTTGATATTAGTCACATTTGCTTATTCTGTTAAAATATCTGTGTTTTACAATGTTTCCTTTAAACAGGATTAAAAAAGAACAGTTTCTCTTCTAACAGTTTAGCAGGAAAAAGACATTTTCAAGTAGAAGCTTGTAGATACTCTAAGTCATACTTAGCTAGTTACCACATAATGAACAGGAGCAAATTGTGCATTTTGTGCAAAATGATTAAGTATAATCATATGCAATTAGATATTTGTTCTTCTAATCAATACTTCATAAGTTTTTTGGGTTTTGGTGTTTTTTGGTTTTTTTTTTTTTGTTTTGTTTAGGCAGTTCTTTTTTATTCCAAAATAAAAATTCTATAGCTTCAAAACATGCTCTCAAGCAAAGATTATACATCTCACAATTAGATTTTTTCCACTGCTCTTTCAAAGTGAAATATAATAAACCAAATTACACTTCTCACTGAAATACCCTTCAAAGTATTTACTTCCTTAAAATGTATATATTACTATTTTACAATTTACCAATTGCCACTGTTGTTCATTTGCATAACTTGTGACCATAGTAGTTCTTGTTATAATCTTAAAAACCATAAAGGTGATATTAGTAAAGTATTAGGTTAGATGGATATTTATATTTCTCTTGTTATGTCTCTTTGAACCAAAAAGGCTATGCTTTTATCTTTTCTGATAAAGAAATACAGTCTTAGCATAGTTTAGCTGCATCTCAAGATTAACATTAGCAAAATAGCCTCTTGCTAAAATAATTGCATCTACCCTTTAGAATGTTAGTCACTGTAGTTACAGAGCCATGTCTTTTCCAGGGTAGGCAGTAGATAGGTATAGCCAAATTTGTACTCACTACGTACAACATGAGCTTTATGAACAGTATCTCTAATTTGCGCTTCCTGAAGTATTTAAAAATTTGGTTTTCATCAGTCATATTTATAAGAAAAAGTCTTTCACATATTGTCTTTTCTGTTTATAATTGCCAGTGGGTTGTTCATGTTTCTGTGGCTACAAAAGGGGTACTCAGAAAATGAGAACACAATATTTTCATATCTGACAAAATATTTCTCATCTTTCGTATAATATTAAGGTCTAGTAGTATTTGGAGTGAGAAATATGTGAATGAGAGCTTGAGTCTCTACAAGAGTCATCTAAACATTTGGCAAACCTAAAAGATTCAGGAGAAAGCAAAATAATGCTGGAAACTCTTTTTGTATGTATACATGGGTTCTTCTTAATGTGTCTTCTTCCTACCTGTCTACTTGCCTATTTAAACTTGCAATAAGCTACATATCAGCTCTTTTTCTCCAGCAAATGACAAACAGGTCCTTGAGCTAGAACAGAGGAAACAAAATGAGCAATAATGTTGTCTTTCATTACATGTTCACTACATTATTTCCACTGCTTTTAGTCAATTCTTCCACCAACTTCTTTGAATAATATTTGATAAAATGGATAAAATTTGGGGAATCATCTTTCTTTTCTAAGTTTTCTTCACGACTTTTTGTGTTTGTGTGTCTTTGGGCATAGCATGTGGCCCTCTATTTTCTAGTCCTTTAAAAATAAGAATTGATAGTATTTTTCCTACTTTATATTGATATTGCCATGGTATACCTTTGAAGTTGTGAAGAAAGGGTGATAGAAAAATTCAGGCTGTTTCAGAGAGACTAATTTGCACTATAAGTGTTGACAAAATTATATGCTTACATTATAAGTTATACTTCCTGAGTTGTTTTCAGGTTAAAACATAGGTATTCATTCAGACACAATTTGTGGAAGACCACTTAAAAGTTTTAAATCATAAAATGTATATCACAGTAAAAACACCAAAAGCAATGTTTAGAATATTTACATAATGATACCAAGACTTAACCCATGCTGTTTTAGCAATAACTATTCAGAAACATTCATGCTGGTTTTAAAACACTATATGTCAAACCATCTCTAAAAAATTACGTGGAAATATGTTGTTTGTCTAGAACTATTTTATGCCAAACATAACTGAATACTTGAATTCTGAGTATAATACTGAATAAGTATGATTTTGAGTGCAATCCAGTGCAAACTAGTTAAGAGAAGGGTTTAGAATTACTGCACAAAACTTTTGGGTCTGATCATGATTTTTACTGATTTAAAGGTTTGCCTGTATCCACTAGGAATATCATTAGAAATACCATGCCATGTGCCCCAGAAAATGCCATTGCGGACACCTTTGTATTGCTTGTGGTAGTACTTGCCGTTGAGGTTGGCAGACAAGCATGCATCAAACCACCAGCCAGAGCTGTAGTATGCTCCACAGTTTCCTGAAGGATACCTATCGTTGTCCCTGTCTGGAGTTGTAAAGAACTTTTGATCGTGGTTGTAATGCCTGCTGTAATGAAGGGCATCTCCTGCCGTGCCACTGTAGCCGTGAACACTTAGACGGTACTTGAGATACTCGTTGGCCACATAGAAGTGTTCATATTTCGCGTACTCTCTGATGCCATTTAAATCTTCGAGTTCAATTCTCAGTTGCATTTCCTGGCTCTTTGTCAGGAGGTGAATTTTGTCATTCCCCAGCCAAAACTCCCTGCTGAGGTTTCCAAAGCCATTTTTGTAGTCATTCCAGGTTCTGTTAAAGTTAGTGCTACCATCCTGACGCCGTTGCAGCACTGTCCAACCACCTCCATGTGATTGCATGTCACAGTAGACTTCAAAGCTATCATTTCTGGGGTCAGGGCTAATCCTGTAGATTCCATTAATCCTTTTGCCTGCTGTGTAATGATCAGCACAGTCTCTCTGCATTATTTGTATAACTGGTGGAAGAACAGATAGTGTTAGAATAAAAGTAATTTCAATTTAAAAATAAGCAATATTTTTGCCCAGACTGATGTGGCCTACAGAATTTGGACTGAAGAGACTTCTGCATAAGAAATAGTGTTGCTGCAATTTCAGTTCTAGGGAGAAACAGGTTTTTTCCATAATAGATGCCACCTAGGATCTCTGCATCATAGGTGCATCACAGATAGCTGTGGAAAAAAAAACCCATTTAAATTACTTTTTTGTATAAAATCTGCATAATACAGGGGCATTTTGATTGTCTGCTTTCCCTTCTCCCCTTTTCTCTATTCTTTGTCCTTTCACTGCCTTGTGTAAATTCAGCCTGATTTCTTCAGTCCTTATTTCTAATGCTTCATGGTTACAAACTCGTTGCTTTTTACATTTAAATGTGTACCATCACATCTCATCTATAATTTCAATCTTCATCTGGCAGTATGTCGGAGAAAAAGTTTTGTCCATATGGGAATGACTTCAACCTGGCTGTTGTTCAATTAACATAACTCGATACAGAACATAACATCATTAGGAATGTTTCGTGTTTTAATGTTGACTGCACTTTAGGAAACAGGAAAAAGAGTAATAAAATTGTCCCATCTATTGTAGTAGTTCTGTGATTCCTGGAAAGATGAAGCTATAAAAGTGATGGTGTTTTCCTGTTTATTTGGCATTGCTGGCTTTACAATAAGGAGAAGTTTTAGCCTCTACCATTAACACAGCTTTTTCCCACCAATGGGTGATGTATTTTATTCAGAAGAAAAATACCCTCAGGTCTTTCCTGCCGAGTCAAAAACATGTTTTATCCACAGTGTCATCCAGTAATAACATTGTCTTCAACAACATGGTATTATAATTACATGTTCTTAAGTAAGGGATAGAGCTCTCAGAAGTTCCTAGTTAAGAGTCAAAATCATAATGTTCATTCTTATTGCAGATTTTAATTTATGGGCATGTTCATTTGCAGGCTTGAATTGCATATTTTTCCTAGAAAATTTAATTTACTTCTTGAAAGGGAGGAGTGTTCTCAGACTGCAGCAGAGAATAAGACTCAGGACCTCTTGTTTGCCAGTACAGAAAACTGGACATTTATGACAGCACAAAGAAAAGGAACCAAAGGCTTAAAAACCAAAACTAAACCCACAGTAGATTCTTATTTATTTCACTGAACTTTGTGTAAGGTATTCGGTGGACTAAGTTTCAAGTAGATACTGACAGAAAATACACATTTTAGAGAAAAATGCTTTTATAACCTGAATCAATTCCTATTTCAATAAAGTTTTGTTATTACTGTCAATGGATGCAGGAGTAGCTCCTGTATAGAAATACACTGTAGCTGTTATCCTTTCTAGTTTTCATAATCTATATGTTGCTGCTACAAACACTTTTTTCAGCATCTACTGTAAAGTACAAGGAGTGATCATATGCTATGAACAGTACATAACATTTCAGTAAGTGTGAAATAGCTAAAATTGTTTTAGTCTGTTGTGAAATACGGTACTTGAATCTGATTCATTGCCCATTATCAATATACCAAGTTACTCATTCTTTTTGTGAATGTTTTGTGTGTGAATTGAAGTAATTTGCTTAAATACTTACTTATATCTGATTTAAGCTGATTGTTGATATAGTAGAAGCATTATTTTTATTACTATTCATTTGTTCTTTTCAAACTTTCAAGAATTTCAGATGTACATAGACTGTACAGTTTTCAATGTGGTTAGACAGAAGAACAGTTTTATTTTAAACTTGAATACTAAGTAACAGAAGCTTAAAAACTATAAGGCAGCCTGATCTTTCTCTGCTTTGTCTCTAGAGAGCCCTATCTTCATATGTATGATATCTGAGTGTCTGAATACACTGAAAACCTAGAACCTAGTGAATATTTTTTGTTTTCAGAGATTCTTACATGTGATATAACTTTATGACATTAACCCCTCCTCAATCTTCCCTTAGTAACAATCAAAAATAGAAAGAAATTCTTAGTTCTATTTCTTGATTTTAATTAGGACAACTAAAAAGTAAAAGGAAAAAGTGTTTGTCAGTGCTAACACCTGCTCTCTGTTTTATATTGCTTATATATTAGATTCATGCTAAGATTTTTATACTAAATTCATGGTACTGTTAATAAGCTTTTTTAGCTGAGCCTTTCAGATATGTGCTGTGATGATGGACAATTTATTTTATTACCCATCTGTTAAGAAGATTCACTTGATGTTTCATGTCTTGCAGACAATTCAGAATAGTTGCAGTTTCAAATTTAAAAAAAGCCCATGCAGTTTTTAAGGCACATCCAGAGAAAATTTACTCCTTCTCATCCAAGGAGAAAATAACTGTTTAGTATCCTTAATGTAGTAAAATAATGTTAATTTTCCATATTTAAAAATTGGAAAAAAAAAGGAAGGTCCTTTGAAAATTCACTTCTAAATCCTGTAACAGTCCTAGTCTAGGAGGAACTGAACACCTGCAGCTCTCAGTAACCCTCTAGTGGCAGCAGAAACGTTTTACAGGAGTATAAATACTAAAAGAACAAATACTTGTGAAGTTAACACAGCGGTTTGATTAAAGTATATTCTAAGTTGTTTACCTAATCTTTGTAAAATGCACGAAAAGCTTATACAGGCATGAAGAATTAACAGGTTACATACCAGGTCTTGGTTGCATTGCTGGACATTTAGAAGCACATTTGTTATCAAGGCTGTTCACAGCAAATGTCAAATTAGCAACTTTGCTGTCAACATAATGTTCTACGTTATTCATATTTATGAGGCTCATCTTCTCTAAACGACCCTGCAGTGTCTGAATCTGGCTTTTTGCATTTTTTAAGCTGGTTGCCATTCTGTTAACTTTGCTTTGCAGTTCCTTTACTCTGTTATCTTGGATTTTGCTGGTTTCTGCTGGAGTTTCTGCATTAGGTAGCAGGAATTCATTACTGCTGTCTCTTTCTTGATTGTCATCTGCCTGCAGCTTGCAATCTTGGCAGCATTTCTTCAGCTTGTTTACTGCTTCTTTGAGGGTCTGCACTTCTTTGAAAGTCTTCTCAAGCAGTCTGAATTCTTTAGGTAACTGGATGGTCATTGGAGGCAGATTTATCTGATATGGACAATCCTCTCCTTCATCACATTTCCGATTAGTTTTGAGCTTTACAGGACAAGTCTCGGTAACTTTTCCTTCTTTAGCATTTTCTTCATCTTCTAAAACAACTGCAAAGACATTTGTTAAAGCAAGGAGGGCTGCCTCCAGCAGGACTAAGTAAATGAGCAGCTTCATCTTCACAGCGAAACCAGCAGTATGAGGAAGTATGTGAAAGTGGAACAACTTTATAAGGGCAGCTTGAAGCCTGTGAGTTATCAGACAGCCTCCTCTGTTCTCAGAAATGGGTGGGAGTGCTTGCATCACGAGTGATTAATAGCAGAGCAAAGTAGGTAGTGCTTGCAAGAATAGCATGTTTCAGAGAGTATTCCTGACTCAGAACTAGTGTATGTAAGTAAAATGATGAAGTGCATGTGTGCTGATCACTTATGAAGTTTAATTTCAGTCCTTGTTGGACATGGATTTTCTTTTTTTGGAAAAAAAAAAAATCACTTAACCACTTAGCTCTGTGTTATAACAGTCTTCTAACATCTGTTTCTTAACATTTTAGTGTTCTAGAACTGCTTTCAAAACCAGACTAGTTTTACCACAGCAGGTGGAAAAGGTGAAAAACAGCCCCTTTCCCAGTTCAAGGATCACAGCAAGAGCTTCACTGACACTCAACCCTCTTCTTCCTAAAACTTTTTTTAACTGAATGGATGCATTCCTGAAAATTATTTAAATTCCAAAGCATGTTGAAACATAAAGTTTTGGTTTCAAACAGTTTTCAGGATAGAGTCACAAACTAAGAAGGATGAGCAGCACTTTGTTATTCTTATTTTGCCTGGCACTGCTTAGGATAGTTATCTGAAATATTCATGGTTTGTGTGGCACATCACAGTTAATATTCACTGTTACCTGATTCTGAGGACTTATTACTGAACCTTTCTAAGTGAAAGGAAGGGAACTTAAGATACTCTCGCCTCCTTGATCCTAGCTGTTGGACTGATTCTTCAGAAAACTGAAAGCAAATCCTGGTGTTCTGAATAATGTCCTGAATTCTAAATCTAAAACAAGTCATAGAAGCATAGAATCAGCTACATTAAAAAATACCTTGGGCCCATCAATTTGGGGTATTCCCTTCTGTATTCCTGATCTTTTGTTCCTGCTTTTCTTTTTATTGTGCTCTGTATCAGCTTTAAGAGTTAATCATGTACTTTGCATGACTAATCACAGCAAGCAGAATACTTCAGCAGTAGGTGACAATTGCTATGTACTTCATCATTTTTATTCTACAGCCACCTTTGCCATTCTCACATGGTGTCTGTGCCGTTTTAATGATCTATGCCATTTTCTTTGTGCCCCAAGCAAGGCTATATAGGTATGTCTTCAAGCATTCATAGCTCAGTCAGGAGCCAAATACCTTGCATGTGTAAAGGGTTTTTACAGTAGTTCTTGTTTAATTAGTCCAATCTGAACAATATATTTTCCTAAACCCTGTTGAAATCATACATAATGCAGATTAAACATTAAACAGGCATTAGTCATGCACATTCTCTGTAGGTTCATGGTCTCTGGAATGTTACTAGCTTTTATAGAGACCACAGGCTTATATTGATAGTACAGGAGGGAGACTTGGCAAAAAACCCCTACCTGTTTAACTTGCTACAACAATTCCTTCAGATTCTTACATAGCACAATAGTCTGGGAACTTTCTTAGGAAATAGGTTTTAAATCTACCTTTCCCATACTCTAAATGAACATCCCAGAATGTGCCATGGTGCTTTTAGCTATGTGGCAAAACTATCTCTCCCTTTCATATCATAGTTCCCCACCAGTGAGATGAAAGACACCCCACTTGGGTGTAAGGTATTGAATTCATTTTGGTTTTGTTAGAAATGTGTCAAAACTGAAATGTTGGTAACAGAAGAAATGCATGATTTTAATTTGTGAGTAAAATTTTAAGATTAGTTATTTGATTAATACAATCCCAAATATTTTTCTACCATTTTAAAACCAGGAATTTAACAAAGCTGTGTTCTCCTTTATGGCTGCTACTGTCAAATTGAGGAAAGCTGTACCAGCCTCTTTGAGGGGCTTTAGAAGTAAAATAGAATTTCTAAATCCTTGTTATTTGGGAAGCCACAATTCCCCCATACTGTTTGTTCAGTTTACAATGAACTCTGCTATCTGCTGTGGGACTTTGGACCGCACAAATTATTCTGTTTCTGTAAAATTAATAATAATTATCCTTGATAGAGCACATCTTGTGAATTGCCTTGACATGTTTAAATGCATATCAATATTGTTAACTTATGACCGTTGTGCTGCATTGAAAGCCTAAAATATCATTAGACCATAGTAACTTCAAGAAGGGCAGAAATTTCTAGTAATGTTGAATATCTGAACTTTGGGAAGTTCAGATAGTAACATGAGGTATCTGAGCTTTTCAAACAGCTTTGTCATGAGACATTCATTCCCTGATCCCTTATGTACTTTCACCTTGGGATATTTGCTTCCTCCTTTGGATGAGATTTCTGTAATCTTGAGATGCTCTGCTATCCTCTTGAGTTTGTTATTAGTGTATCAGCAGTCTATTTTGAGCCTGAAAAACCCATTTCTCCACCAGATACCTGTATGCTTCCCCTACCTGGAGAAGTCTTGCAACTGAGTACTGGTCTTTCTTGCTGTTCTGTTAGGGAATGTGTATTCCCAGCAATTTGTCAGGTCTCTCTTCTTCTGTCAGGTACTCAATCTAGCATGCCACAGCTTTTTTCACGTTTTGTGCCTCTTCTCTTCCTTGGAATAAATGAAGCAAACTTTCAAAACCGATTTTTTCACACATCTGCCCTTAGAAAGGGCCTTGAGCAATCTTAAACTGAAAAATGCTGATTCAGCTTGATTGGCAGAAACATTGGACCAGCTCAAAACTGAGCACTGCAGTTTGTTTATAAACAAAGTTTCTTCCCAGATGGGGCTTTTCTAGATCCCTAGAGTGTTCTGTATAATGCTGTAAACTTTAAAGTAGTTGAACAATCACAAAATCCAAAAATCCTTTCAACCGTAAACGGATCTGAGTAATGCTGATGACCACAAGTAAGAATTTTCTACCAAGGTCTTTTGTTTGGTTAAAGGTCATTTTCTTGTGCCTTTTCATCTCTTTTAGTCTTCTTTTTAGGAATCTTTTCTTCATGTAGACTAAAGAGATATCTTAATCTTACAGGCATATCTTCCACAAGATAAAGAAAACTGAGAGCTCATGATATTCTTAACTTCTACTGAAGATGTTGATTTTGTTCCCAGAAGTACCCAGTGGTTGCAAGGTTAAAGAAGTACTATATTTTGGTTTAACAGACTTGTCTGAGGACTGTTTATTCAAAGTTTATCAGAAGCAGCATGAACCATTTCCAGTGATTTTTTAGAGCAAGCCTTTTTTTTGCTGGCAGATAATGGAATGTAGGTCAAATAGAACACAACAAAGCCTGTAAGCAGATGTTAATTTAACTAAGGTCTATGGCAGTTTAAAACATGACAGCTTGCCATCTGTTTGATTTCTGGCTTTGTGCTGGGAGTTATTATCTCCTGCAGAAGAGTTGCTTCATAACACCCAGGTTTGTGTAAGCAGTTCAAATGATTGGTATGGACAAACCTGAAGCACATCTGGGCTTATTCCTATTGGTAGCAGAGGTGCGATGTGTTAAGATTCAAGTGCTGCAGTGATAATTTTGATGGTTTTGTAGACTTCAGTGATTCTGTGATATGTTTTTCCTGGGAAAGAGGATGAAAAGTGATTAGATTAATTTTCAATTTTTCCCACGATGTGGAATATATCCATAAGCCCATACTAGAAACAGATTCTGATTTAGGATTATTTTTGATTAATTCAGTTGTTTTCTTTATTAATTCAGTAGTCATTCTTCATGCAAGCAGTCATTATGTTGTCCAGTGGATCATGGGACTACCTGTTCAACTTCCTTGTGCCTATGAGAACACATTAGAGCACAGAAAGGAAAGCAGTCCTATTCCATTTGATTTTAATTGTTAATATTCTTATTGAGATACAGATTACATAGAATTAATAGCCATGTGGATTCTCCATATCTGTTTAAATTGGTCTTTTTATCTTTGGTCTTGTTATTTTTTAGTTTTAAAGGGCCCTTTGGCAGTTTATTTTTCATTAAAGAATGCCTGGCTGATCCACCTGTAATTAAAAAGTTAAATTGTAGAAATTCTGTGTAAGGCAATATGTATCTTATGGGGGTATGTTATGTCTTGATTATGTGGCATGGTCTGCATATAGCTTTTTTTATATGAAATACTTTGTAGTAGACTATGAGCCTTTCAGTGGTGTATTGGTATAAAAGACTCCATATCAAACTAAAATGAGTAGATATTAATAATTTATCATGCTCATTTTTTTAGTGTTTGACTTTTGTCATTTGAGTAACTGGCTTCTTGTATGTGGAACCAATGCAGCCAAGTCACTTTCCTTTAGACAACAAAGTTCAAGGAACCATAAACCTTATGCCCCCACTTTGTGAAATGATAGGCTATATTCAAAAAGTGTATGCTATCTTCTTATTCATTGTATTTATGGCTTTCTTGGAATAGGAAAGAGGGCAAAATAATTTCTGAAGTGCTTCATGAGATATAAAAAACCACTTTGTTGAATTACTTAAATTATTTTAGCTTCCAAATCGAATAGCATCAGAAAGGTGATTTATTTTTTTCATGTAAAAGTAAGATTTACATATAAATGGGATTTTATACAAATGTGCTTGTTATTTTGTATAATTTTGCTCATAAATATCAGGAGAGAAATGCCTGACTGCATTTGTACAACCAATAGCCTCATGGCTTCAGGTATTGTTGTTTATCACCTAAATTCAAAGTTGAGAAAACCCAGTGACAAATCTTTTTCTACTTGAATGGCTAACAGGCTCTTCCTGGGGACTTCCCATACTTATCCTAAAAAATCTACTGCCTGTCAGTATCTGTGTAGTTACAGATGGGAGGGATTCCACCTTATTTTTTAAGTCTAACAACAGCATTAATTTAAAATCAGACTGAATTTTTCTTTAGCTTCTACCATCCTAACGTTTCTCTGGAATAATGGCTTAAACAAGGCATATCATTCCCTAAATATCTGTAGTACAGCTTTTCTTGTCTGTACATTAAATGCTTCACAATCTACAAAATGAAATGCAGAATTGCATTGAAATACTGACAACTGCAATTTACAGCATCACTAAATATTTACAGTCTTAAGTAGTGATTTTTATCTTCTTGTCTTAGAATACTTAGAATATGTGCTGAAGCCTGAAATATTATTGAGAAATTCTAGATAATTTAGAAGCATTAGTCTTCTATAACTTTATGAATATTTGAGGCATATTGGAAAATGAGTGATGTATATGACTGAGTAAAAAGTATAATGATTACTGATACGGGACAGATATAAGTTGTGATGCAACACTTTTTACATTACTAACAGAGTTTGGGTCATTTAAACATGAGGTGCTTAGGCTGAGCTAGTCATCTTTGGCTCCCTCTATTGTCAAAGGTAAGTAAGAGCCTCACCGAGGGTGCTTCTTATAAATGCTGGAAAGCGCTCTGAAATAATTTAATGAGTTAAATTTTATTATTAAAAAGAAGCAGAATCTTAAATATACTATTTGGCCATACTTGAAGGGAAGGCTTCAGTTTCCTTAGTGCATTGTCTTGGTCCAAATTATCTAGCCTTTATCTAGGTAATTTGGAGGTATCAGGCACAGGCAAGCCAAACATGAGTAGATATCCCTATCTCACCTCTTTTAAAGGATAAAATAGATTCTGTGGAGACTGATAGCCAGCAATATGGATAGAAATGTAAGAATCATAGCATTGGTTCAGCATGCTTGTACCTGTTGCCACCCTGCAATGTAGAAATAACCCCTGAAAAGTCAATGGGAGACAGCGTTGCCTTCTCCCCAGACTAAGCACCTAAGCTGTGTGGTAAGTGTCCAAACAAGGTGGACTCAGTGAGGGTTTTGACAGAGTATACAGAGCTTTCTGTTCAAAGAGGAGCACTTATCCTTTTTCTTCCCTGAATGTTTAAACATTTAAATATTATCTAAAGAGGTAAAAAAAGCTCTTCAAATAAACAGCACAGTGAGAAAATTCCAAACCTCACATAGCAGACTGGCCAGAAGAGCTATTTGCCAAGTGGGTAATACTGTACTGAAATCCTGACTGTATATAGACTATAACATATATTAATCCCTTGATATTTTTATATTATCTCTTATTATGAGGCAAAAGAGTTGTTTGACAAGACCTTTCAGATGTTTGAAATGAAATTAGTACAAAATGTTGGATATTCTTTAGGCTGAAATAACATTAAGCGTAGTCACAAAGTCTTGTTATAATTACAAAACCCATGGCTTAGAATGAAGAGGTGGAAAGAGCTATTATTCCGTTCAAGAAGAGAATACATTTTAGTTATTTTGCAGTATTTGCAAACATAATTAGAAACACATGTTAGTCTATCTTTTCTGTGAATGCAGAGATTCTAGGTGCTGTTGGAATGAAATTAAATCTTAGGAAGCCTTCAAGTGTTTCACTTTCACAATGATTATGAGGAACTGATATTAATCAGTAATTTACTGGTGGTGGCTATACTCATTTTCAGTGCTTTTCTTGATGTTTTTTTATCAAAAGAGTGTGAGGAGTTAGACCAGCATTCAAGTTGTGTCATCTTTTTAAGTTCAAAATTTGGCTTAATTTTATTCATTTCTGAAGAGTCCCAAGAGAAGCTTAAAAAGACTTTAATTCAAAACGGGGAATATCAAAATCCTTAGAGTTTATTTATATCACACTTGAGTTACAGAAAACTTGAAATTCTAGATAAGTTCCTTGGTGCATTGCTTTGAGCTGACTGTCAGAAAGGATTGAATATAATCTGTTAAAATGGAGAATGCAGAAACATACTGCACTTAATGAGGGAGTGAGGAGGTGTTGATGTAGTAAGGGCCAGATTTCATTAGTATTGCTCACATAGAAGAGTACCTCATTTACCAGGTGGGTCCTCTCCCTTATTTTTCCTCTTTGTTACCAACATCTCACCTATATCTGAGGGCTAGTAGACCTGAAGTCAAGTTGGAAGGATATACAGGAGCCCCTCAGACTGTGCTCACTTTTTCTTGGATTTTCCTTGGGAGATTTTGAAGAGAGCTCTGATGGGGAACTGTTGGCAGCAAGCAAATACAAACTTATTACTGGTATCTGTGTAGAGATAAGTTGTGCAGGCGTACTGAACAGCTAATTGAGCGTAAGCATTTTCTGTTGTTCTCATATATTCCTGCATTTAAAAAGTTCTTAACCAGAGCCAGAAAGTCCACTTTTTCCTGCTAGAAAAATATGAAGGATATGCCCTTCCCTTTACCCTTTTCAGCAAAATCTTCCTCCATAGTCTTTATCATGGGACAGGATTATCCAGTACTTTATTTCTTTTTGCTGATTGAAGGAAACAAATTTGTTTTGGAATTTGGGTTTGGGTTTGTTTTGGCATGTTTTATTTTTCTGGTAGAAAAGCCAAACTCCAAATAGCAAGGTAACATGAAAAAATATAACAAAGTCAGACAATTATACTCATGTTAATCAGTTAAACATGAGTGTAAAGTCAAAGAAAGGGTGACTTAATAGGATAAAATAAACATAACAAATTTTAAATGAAAAGGAAAAAGTACAAGTAAATCCAATAATGAGACACATACTTCCATACTTTTTATGTAATTGCATTTATGGGAATATGGGGAAAAGGAAAGCAGAAAGTTGCCAGGCAACCATCCGTTACCAGCCAAATCTTCATCCAACTTTCCACTAATTCTCCATTCAGATAAGGAAAATTTATTTTAGTTTATCCAGATGATCTATCAATTTTGAGTGTTTAAAAATGTATGGTGTCCCAGCTCATTGTATAATGAGAAGGAAAGCTGAGAAAAGCAAAATACAGTTAAGTACAACTGACATGGAAAGGGACTGGAAGACTCAACAGTTTAAGAATATTTACTGGACTATACTCCAAACTCCAGATTTGAGATCACCAGTATAACAAAATTATCTCACATCTTTCCAGGTCAGTTATAATTAACACAGGACTGAAAAAGACATCCTTAGTTGCCATTCACAAGCTCTTTTTTTGCCTCACTACCCATCTTCTCACTCATTCCTTTCCGTTGCAGTGTAGCGATATAATTAGTTAAACTAAGAACTACCATTTTACTTGCCCCAGCAGTGTGAGAGCTTCCAAGTAATAAAATGAACTATGACCATGTCTTGAGAGGAAGGTGGAGGAGTGAAAAGTAACTTCTTTTTTTAAACTGGGGATATTTGTCTTGCACACAGGTTTATTTTTTCATAGAAAAGTGGCTAACACAGATCCAACAGACCAGAAGAAAATTTTCGTAAACCTTCATTTAGAAATGCTATGTGTGTGTGTGTGTAAGTATGTATACATATAAATACTGTTGGCTATTTTGTCATTCCTTGTTTCATTTGTGAGTTCTTGAATGAGGACTTTTTTGAACTACCTTGCAAGCTTTACTTCCTTCTCTAAGGTTGAAATCTGGAAGCTCTAACACTCATTACAGTCACTGCTGCCAAAGTATAACGTGTTTTGAACTAACCCAGAGCTTATTCAAACTTACGTTCTTTAAACTCAAGTGCTGTTACAAACAACGAAAGTTAGGAATATTTTATTTTCCACATTGAATTTCCGTGTTGCTATTAATAGGAATTAATCAAATTGATCGGGGTAGTCTTGTGTTAAATGTGCAAGATGGGCAATTTTGAGATTATTGTGTTTTGAGTAATCTTTGCAAGACCCATGGCACTAGATTTCACAGGAATCTGGGAAGTTCAAGAGTGACTGTTACAAAAGACATTAATGCTGTCTGGCCAGCATGTCTCTTCTGAAAGTCTGAGGTGTTAGGTACCTTGTACAAGTGATCTCCTTCCTTCTGTTATGCATATTTACAATTTGCCTGCAGAATACCAATGTCCATTCCAGCTGAGAATACATTTTAGTTATTTTGCAGTATTTGCAAACATAATTAGAAACACATGTTAGCCCCATCATTTCTCTGAAATGCAGAGATGCTAGGGGCTGTTGGAATGAAATTAAATCTTAGGAAACCTTCAAGTGTTTCACTTTCACAATGATTATGAGTAACTGATGTTAATCAGTAACTTCAGATTTATTCAGGTTGTTAATCATATTTATTCTGCATGAGGTGAAAAGCATCAGGGAAGTGAGTGTTGGCTTAATCCATTTCAACTAGATTTTTTAAATTGACTTATATCATGCTAGCTACTGTATATGCCTTTTATAATGGATATTAGGAATATAGTATGAATTTTATTTAATAACTGGTAGATATAACAGGCACAAACAGTTTTACAAAGCTAAGATACCTGGTGGTTGTCTTTAGATTAGTTTTCCAAATGCTATTTTGGTGGCTAAAGGGAAACTGAGTAGATAATGTTGTTCTCCACTATAAGATGTTTGTCCATTAAACAAAAGTATATAAAAGATATGTGAGGCATGATCTGGGATGTAATGTCAGGGACAGGTGCATATCTACACAGATAGAGCATAGGCAAGGTCTGCGATTACAAGTCAGGAAGGTCAAATGTGCTTGTTTCCATGCAATCAAATAAAGAGTAAAATATTCTGAGGGAAATGATACAGGAAAAATTGTTACAATAGTTACTGTAATTTGCCATTGAGCTGGAGGATGTCCGGCCACAAGAGGTGGTTTGCTGCAGAACTGTAAATAGCCTTTTAAGAAGATGGAAGGACAACTAATTCCTTGGCTCTAACTCCATTCTAGATATTAGTAGGAGCCAAAGTCATCCCAGTTGGAAAACTGCTTACTTCTCAGCCCATCCAGTGGCAAACAAGTTGGCAATCAAGTAGGGGCTCTAACAGAAGATGACCCCTACCCATTTGCAGTATCTTTTGCAAAAACTGTTACTCATTTTCTGCTGACTCTGCGAAACTACAATTCCAGGTCCGAGTGGGCACCTATTGTCATTCATAGAATCATAGAATAGTTAGGGTT
>NW_009937040.1:0-376 GCF_000696875.1 Nestor notabilis
TTTCTACATCCAGGTACACACAGAGTGGGGGGAATAACTCTGCTTGTCAAGACAGAGCTCTTTATCTTTGGATAAGAAGAAGTCTTTTACTCATGAAACCACCTTTTTCTTAGAGAAAGAACATCTCTCTTCAGATTCAGATTTTAATTCCAGACTATTGTGAGATCCAGCAGCACTACAGACCAGGTCTGACCTAAAATTTAGCCTTCAAAACATTAAATGCTGCCTGACATGACCAGCACAGACTGTTACCTAAAACTGAGCCTTCAACACGTTATTATGAAGCTCAGGTATCTAAAGGTACTTCATGCAATTACCACTATTATAACCCAGAGGTACCATCAACCACATTCTCTTGAGAGTGCTCGAGTGAGAA
>NW_009937040.1:403-814 GCF_000696875.1 Nestor notabilis
AACCCCTCAGAAACCACTGACTTAAGGGCTGTATGTACATCACCCCTTACCTTGCAAAGGGCAGTCAGATCTCTGTGTTTGCTTTTCACAAGGAACTCTGCTGTAATATCTCGAGGTGGCTTCACTTCTGAGGCTTCCTTATACTGCTGATGAAGTTCTTTAATCTTCTCTTTTAAATTCACCATCTGTTTCAGGTAGAGTAGGAAGAGGGAGGAAGAAAAAGAAAGAAAAAGTAGACTTGGTGCAAGTTACTGTGTGAAATGGATATTCATCCCAAGCTGTGCCATTATACCAAAGAGATGTCCTGGTTCTACCAAATGTTGCTTATATGCAATTCTACAGACAGGAAACTGCAATATATAACACCAACCCCAAAACAACATAGCTTAACCCCAACATCATTGATTTCTT
>NW_009937041.1:0-35116 GCF_000696875.1 Nestor notabilis
CTCATCCTCTCCTACAGTGGGCCTAAGGTCCATTATTTCAAATATATTACATATTTTACATTAGATTTTGTGTGTTTCAATTTTACAATGCTTGAAAGTGGCCTGGAGAAACAAATTACAGAACCTGGACATGAAAAGTGGAATCAATAATTAAAATATTTACTATTATTTAAACAATGAAACTTCAGGAGAAAATAAGCTCTGAACTCCAGAATGTACAATTCCATTGAAGAATGCATTCACTTACAAATGTAAAGCATTTCTAAAATATAAACATAAAAGAATATAAAAATAGATTTAAAAAAGAGAAAGGCAAGATCGAATCCTACTATTTGAAGATTTACAAATAATCTTATTGCCTAAAGAAGACAGAGAGATATGAGGTGTCATTTTTTACCAGCTACAGATTAAGTGAAGTGTTTCAATGGAACTTAATTTTCCTCTAAGCCGCTATAAAAGAAGCCAGTCTTCTCAAAAGAAGCCACACCCTAACTGTAAAGGTGCATCAACATCCTTTCTACTCCTTACAATGGTCATATAGGATAGTCTGTGCAGTACCTCTGATATGCTATAACAATACTAAATATTTCAAGCTTAGCCATGTTTCTCCTGCTATAAAAAGTGTCACTGCTATGTCAGCAGGATCAGCAGTAGCATAATAGAGACGTGCTAAATCAAGACGGACTTGAATTTGGAGCAACCTTTTTTGTAGATAAAGATAAAATTATACATGTGATGTTTGTAAGTACATCAAGCAAAAATGCATTCTTTAGCTCATGATCAGAAATTATGTGGAGATAAGTATCAGGCAAAGTCATTATCCCAGTTCTGAGAATTTTAAGGAAATAAAGATATCTTCATCACACACTGGCGGCTACCTCAAGGTGATGCCCTTGTTCTCACTGAAATCTCTAATAGGCTTCAGCTGACTTGAATAAATACTGGGTTAGACTGTCATGCTAGTCTAACTACACTCTAATGAATTTACTTCAGTTCACTCTGGTGCCACAGGGATGGGGTTTAAGTCCTGAGTCTGCATTATTGCTAAACATGCACAGCTGAAAATGAACTGTAACCCCCAGCGTTAGTTCTGTGATACCCATCTAGAGAAAAATACATGGTATGTCCTCTGTTTAGGCAATCAAATTATTTAGATCATTTAGTGAAGTAGGGAAGTAGACACAAGCATTACCCTATGCGCATTTTTGGTGGGTTTTTTTTTTTATGCAGGACTGTCCAGAGATTTGAAGTAATGCCTCATTTAAACTGTGACTTCCCATCTGCCACAATATTGAAATCATCATCATTGTAGAAGAGAAGCATGTCAGAGGTACCAAAGGTCCAAGATTTTTATGAGTGTAGTATGGATGTAAGTTAACTGCAGTTCATTTAACATCTGGCTACTGTCAGGTGTTGCCAAGCTGTGTCTTTCCCACTGGCATAATTTTTTACAGCATGGAATAGTTTGCAAGACCTCAAGGTTTGCTTTTTTTATAGCAGGACTCATGGGAAAAATTACATGAATATTTGAGTCCTCCATTTTGTCAAATACTTCATGGTTTCTGTTGTATACTTTTCATATTCTCAAATATTGTACAGAAATCTGTTATTATAAGATGCTCCTTACTGCAGCTGAAAATAGAGTATACTATGGAATCTTCCTTCACACTCCTCATGCATACAAGTGTAATACCTTTAATGACATGACTGGATGGTATTTTTTTCACATAGTTTCTTCTTGGTTTAGTATACTGTATTCAGCTGAATAAGCAGCTACAGAGTTTGATTTTTCCTTTGCTGTTCACTATGTGCTGCAATGCCCTATTTACTGCACACCATTCAAACCCATTCTGAATACAGAAGGCAGAGAACTGGATCTCTTTCTCCTAGGAAGTACCGACAGTATGCAATATTCCACTTAGGCGTTAGGAGGTATTTTTTGATTATTTACAAATGTAAGGAACACTGAGTGGAAAAGTGACTTACCCAAGGTGCTGCAAGGAGTTTTCCTGGCAAGGAGTTACACTCCCCTGCCTTTTAGTTCCTGTGATCTAACCTCAGGAATCCTTTCCTGAACAGACTAGATGCTCCTTGCTGAGGCAGGACTAGTGTATATGCTTCTGACATTTATGTTCTGGGATCTGTAGGAAGTTCCAAATTATACTCTTGTAGCTATTTAACAAATATTGTATAAAGGGACAAATTATTCAGAATCAAAAAAGAAAAATGGCTCCCACTTGTTCTCTGAATGTTTTTCTTCATTTTTTTTGACTTGTACTTCCATTGATATTCACATGCTTATGGGCTTTATTCTTCTGTCATTCCCTGACTGCAGCCACGTGACAGCATAACGATAGTGAGAAAGCCTGCAGGTTTTCTTAACAAACTGCTGCAAACCATTTAATAGATCGGAATAAGTGGCTAACCTTCCAATTTCTTATGTAAGATGATGAACATAGATTATTTATAGAGGCTGCTGTCTCTAAATTTGTTTACTGTCACATGGAATGCGTGTCTGCCTTTCACATGTCTCTGTCAGAACTCCCTGGAAAAAATAAACCTACCACCAAATGTTAAGAACCCACTGGTCCTGTTGTGCGTTGTATTTGACAAGGATGAAAAATTACATACTTATAATAAAACAAATTGGAATGAGTAATTGTGTATATATATAATTATCATGCTCATATGTTTACATCTAACTCATGCCAAAGAAAATCATTAAATGCCAGATTACTGTAATGTAACCTAAGGCTTCATTTCAGAATTTCCTAATAATCCTTTGCATTCCCAGGACAGGAATTATTTTAAATGGGTGGCCAGAATATCCTTCCAAAAGGGAGAAGCAATCATGCAAGTTAAAATTTGCTTTCCCCTGTGTAACTGCTATAACTGACTTTGTGTGAAAGAAGGGCAAAGTAAACATCCTCCTACCCTGAACCAAGCATAACCAGGCAGGAGTACAAGATCCTTCCAGTCTGCTCTTCTTATCTTGTCATATTTCTGAGAGAAGGAGTAATCACCTTTACTAGACTCCATTCTGGAACCATAGGATCTGTGCAACTGCAGGGTTCTTCTGGACTGTGTTGCAGGGACCAGTGTGCCACTTGCCAAGATCTCCACAGTTTCTGGGACCTGTGCAAGGAGAACTGCAGCTTCAGGCAGTTCACAGACAAGTGCAGCACTGGCATGGATAAGACTTTTCCTCCTCCTGACTCCTCTGAGATCTCCCTGACCACAAGACTAAATAGAAGGAAGAACGATGTGAGCAGAGTCAAAGTAACCAAAGAAAGGCCTGCCCTGGAGCGTAGTGGTTCGTATTTCTGATTAATTCCATGATGTTATAAGACTCCAAGTCAAACCAGTCGTTTGGTGTTGAGTGGCGTGAGGTCTGATGACCCCATTCAGCTGCACCCCTTTCTGAGAGGTTCATAAGTCTGTCCAAGGTGTAGGTGACTGACTCTTCAGTAGCCTTAGAGAATATCCAAGTAACATCCAATTCTTTTCTTATTGAGTGTCCAGCATGGTAAAGTGTATGGTCTTGAAATAAAGAAAAGTGGAAAAAATGGTCTGGAAAAAATTGGCTTTGGCTAAAAGAAAATCTGAGAAGGAAAAAGAAAACAGTGTCACAAAAAAACATAGGCCCAGCTGGAAGGAACTAATGGACTTTCCTGCAAAAATGGCTCTAATCGCTTTTCTCTGCAATAACAAAAAAAAAAGTGAAGCTTGAAAGAAATGAGAGAAATAGGAAGGGAAGCAATTCTGACAGCTAGCTACCTTGGTGTAAGGAGGAGGATCCCAGGGGGCCAAATGTTCAGCATTTCAAGCTCACTGCACAGACTGGTCTGTTGCTCAGCAAGTGAGAAGTGTGAACAAAGTTTTCCCTAGCTCTCAGTTAGGCCAGAGAAACCCTTGTGTTCCCATCCCTTCTGATTTATGTTTTCCAAGTTAATAGTGTTGATTTTTCTTTTTTTTTTTTTTTAAGTGTCAGCTGAAAATGAATTCTGTAGGAATTAAAAAAGAGAAGAAAGCACAGAAAAAGCAAAAGAGAAAAGAAAAAAAGAGAAGAAAACTGGTTTTCTCAGTGTTATCTAATGGGTGTGTGGTTGGAGTTTTCACTTGTTCTTAGGTATGCAGGTATTTTAATTAATATTTGTACAGAAATGAATAAACCATCACATGATCACAAGGAAAACTGTATTTGCGTTAAGAAAAAAGTTATAATTGTGTGTCACCAGCTATCAATGGTCTTTAAGAACTGACAATTCCTATCAGTGAAAAATTGTCCTAGTCTTTGCAGTGGAACATGTGAACCCTGAAGGAACCATTACAGGCAAACTCATTAGCAAATGCTCGTTTCTTTAAACTACAGACGGAGTATGTTGACAGTGAAACTTAATTGCCAAGAATGTATTTGGTTTAGAATTACTGAACCAAGTGCTGGGAGACTTTTACAGGGAAGTATGTTGTCGCACCATCTTTCTTATTTTAATAGGGCCATTAATCATCATACTACAAATCCGAAGCCTAGCAAGAACAGTTCTGTATTTTTTTTTTAATGTCTATGGATTTTGAACTATAGCTATGTCATCTTTCCTCTTTCCTCATGTGGAGAGAATTTCTTTCCTATCTCCCACTGTCAGGCCTATCATGTATGTAAACATAAAAGGCGCTAAGTGCGAGATTAAGTAGCCATACTGAGTTACAGTAACTATATGCTTGAATTGCAGTATAGATAGGTCTGAAATAACGTAATTAAAATAATGTGGTTGTCTGTTTCTTTATCAGTGACAGAGTATGTCTTTAGAAGGGGAAAACTCAAAGAAAATGAACATAAAGACACAAGCTCTGCAGAATAGGAAAACGTATGTGCGACTATTCATGTATGCTGGTTGGACTGATCAGCCTTACAGCTGCAGGACTACACAAAAGTACACTTGAATACCTTTTAGAATTGAAGCTTGAAATCTTAAGGGTTAGATCCGGATAAGACCTGCAGTTCTGGAGAATCTAGGCCCAATATAGCAGCGTGAAGGCCTGATGGCAACAAGGAAGCCCTGAAGAACCATCTCTGGTATTTCAGGAGATGGCAGGTGAGAGTAAATACTCACAGTTGAGATCTTCCTTTGTACTTGGGATTCTCATTCAAATCCAGAAATAATATAAAAGTAACCCCAAGTGAGATTTTAAAGGAGTTCTTCAATTGAAGTAATGACAGTTCATAATACCAGTGATGTGACAAATAATATTAACTAGAATGAGGATTATTAAAGCCTGGAGTGCTAGTGAATAGTTTGATTTGCTATTTTCTCTGGAGTGTGCATTGTATATCCTTTAATGGGAGAGATCTGTGTTTTGGAGTCACATTGTTGCTTAAGTAGTCTGACATTTATCAGATGATTTTTCCAGGGGACAGAAAAACAGAACAGCAAAGAGATGGGAAAGTCAGTGGGAGCTCCACTCAGGGTCTTTGAAAATATTCACTTTAATTGTTTTTTAGGTAATGTGTAAATATCATCTGAGAAGTTCAGTTTGTTGTTGAACAAATTAATATTTTGTCTCTGCCCATTAGCAAATATTTGACACATACAATTCAAATCATTAAAAGTGTGCTTCAAGCATGAACGTGTCTGGAACTGGTTTTTGACTGGTGTCCCTATCATGATTAGGAGGCAATGAATGAGTCACTTCGTAATGCAAGTTTAAACAAGGATGACCTTTACTAGGGTTTATTCTGTCTTGAAGGGGAGGAGGTCACAACACAGGTTTTTCTCCATTGCTCTATCAATTCGCCTTAATTTTGACCTGCAGCAGTAGCTTCTAGTTAGGCAAAAAGAAATTTTAGTTTTATACTTAATTTTTGGTCACCCTTTGATGTTGGATGCTGGTCTTACTGCTTTTTCTGTAATTTATGGTATTTGTCAGTTATGTGACAAAGTGAAGTTGATTTAAATTAAAAGCTACCGAAGGCCACCAAACTCAAATCAACTATAAGCAATAAATCCGAAGATGGTACACTATTAGTGGTTTATCTTGTTGTAACTAGATTTTTTTTTTCCCCTGAAGGTGAATATGCTTCATATCTATTGCATATGGTATGTGTTGCCTTTACTGGTAGTTCAGATTTTTGCCATAGTTATTTGACACAGCACCACTGACCTTGTTGGGATTGTATTGCTTATAACAGCAGATCTTCTAGCTCTGACAGGGAAGTTCATTACTTTTGCTTTGCAGATTAAAGTTTCTTTCTCTCTTCTGCAGATAAATACTTCATAACACTTCCGAAAAGAGAAAATGAAGGACATCAGTGAACTGGACAGATGTGGGTGCTGGACAGCAGAAGCAGTACTTCCACAGCGCTATGGCTAGGTATTATCAGCTAAATACCAGCCTCCTGTTATCCACACCCCTTCCCTCTGAAGGCAAAAGGTGGTGGCATAGCATTTTACACACAATTTGAACAGCTTAAGGAGGATCAAGGACCAGGATCGCAAGGCTAAAGGTGATGACAAAGTGTCTCTGATAAATCTGGTGTTAATTCTGAGCAGTACAATGGATACAGTGATACTATAGGGGGAATGGGAAGGGAAGATGACAAGGTATAACCAGCCTGAGGAGCAGCGTGACTGTCCTCCCTGTGGCACTGTTTAGCAATCAGGACACCCTGACACAGGACAAGAGTACAGGCAGATATCCTCAGCATTGGTGTCCGGGAAGCAGATGGAGGGGACATGATTCAATGGGAATCCAAGAGGGAAAGATGGGGCTATTCAGTCAATTTGTGACAGTATTTGTGGACCCTGTTGCAGAGAAGAGCACAATTAAGAGAGGCAATGGGGAAGAAAAGTGCAGGGCTGGCTCACTTAGGAACAGAGTGGGCCACTGAGGATGGCAGAATTACTAAAGTGGACAAATAATGCTTGTTTTAGCTTGCTGAAGTCAGTAAGCCATTCACTTCAATGAAAGTTACAGGATATTTTAATACAAGTGAAAAGCTAACTGAAATTACATGGAATTCAACAGCTGAAAGCAGAATCATATTTCGGTCCTTCTGGGAGGAATAAATTGAACCTAAATAAATGTAGCAGTTTCTTGATGCAAAGGAAAAACTAGATCAGTGTGGTTTCTAAACGTCTAAAGATTCACCTGGTCAAAGCAAAAAGCCATTCAAACAATGGACCCTCAACTGAAGGTGAACATACCAAGCCTCTATGATATTTGGAGATGTTTTAGTTCAATGTGTATATATATTCTCCTTTATTCCATAGAAATGTAGACTGTATGAAGGTGAAGAATTACTTCAAAATAAACACTTTTGTTATTAGAAGAGTTTAGCATTTATTCAATTGGGAAAAATATTTAAAACTATGTTTACAGTCATTAGGCAGTTATTGAAGAAAATATTGTGCAGCTTCCTAAAACTTCACAAAACTCCACACCTTCTTCCCTTATCAATTCTATAACCTGTCATTCACTGGAAAATGTCAGGTTTCTTGGGGCAGCTTCTTTTTTAGCCACAACAGGGAAAGTAATCTGAAATAAATGAAAACATTTGTAGACATTATTATAAGCTGTAAGTTGTCTGAAATGTTTCTGGAAGAAAAATAAATCTTAAACTGTTCAGTGCTCTTGCTTCTCTTCAGCCAAATGGCAAAAGAAACAGCATTTTGATATGTAACTCTACATTGTGGTCACAGGCAACACTTGCATTTTGCAGTCAAGGACCTAAATGTCAGCACTCTGCTTTTTATTCAGATATGAACGGAGAGGTCCTGGTGAGAGCTCTTTGGAGATGTGACCTACATGTCTAGCGTGTTGCTGATAATACATTTTTAAAGACAGAAAGATAAAGGAGAAATTGAGATTCAAACCCAGCTACAGCAGTTAAAGCAAAATGGCTGTTGGGGAAAGGGTCATGGCTTCAGGAGTTGCTTCACTGCAAATTTAATGCCTTATTTAAGACATAAATAGATAGTTAACAGAGGACTGGTAAAAGTACAATATATTCCAGATACAGAAAAACCCCAGCCTCCTCGACAAGCAAACCTTTTTTTCTTCAATGTTAAGGCTTTTTTCTTTGCCAAGGTGAACACTGGATAGTATTGATTGCATTTCATTCTTCTTTTCTCTCTTTCTCTTCTAAAAAAATGAAAAGGAGAGGTTATTTTTCATTTGGAAAAAAACTCCAGAAAATTTAGAGCAGAACTCTTTCCCCCTCCCCCTAGAAGTTGCACTTCCATTAAGTCATTCAGTTTCATTTACTTTGGTCTGATGATTGTCTCCTTGAGTCATGCAAAATGAAAGGGATATACATAAATATTTGAAGGGCTGGAGCTGTACTCATTGTCTTTGATTTTTGTTCAACCAATTGGATATTGGAATATGAATCTTCAGATCACTGTTGGTTATGGAAAATTTATACTGAAAGAAAGCTTCTGAGGAGAGACACTCAACTTTGTTATTACCATGTTTATCCACCTGCTCTTTTACCAAATTTCAGTATTACACTATTTTATGTCTTTTTTTTTTTTTTCTTAGTAAGGTTTTGTCACTAACAGACTTCCTGGCTTGCTGATCTTTTCATTCTGATTTACTCAAGGCTTAATACTTGTGTACTTAATACATGTGTACTTCTATTTCAGATGGTATACCCTACATCTTCCAAGTCAGTGGTTATAACTGTTGGAAAGTACCATCAATTTTACCCTCTTGCCCAATCTGTGTTAGTCTAGTCCTTCAATGTTACACTTAGTTTCACATTTGCCCCAATTTTTACTTCTGTTTCCTTCCTTTTTCCTTCTTTCATTTTCATTATCACGTACTACAAATATCTTCGCCCCTAGCACGTGTTCATCACATGCCATCCTCATTCAATAAATACCTGTAAGAGGAACTAAGACTGATCTAAATAACTAATATACTGTAAAATGCTTTTTATCTAGTTGTGAGCATGCTGGAATTAGATGTGACAGCAATTATATGTTCTCACATTATCACACATGTAAGCTGAACTTGATCTGCTCTGCATACTTTGTCTCTGCCTTTGAAAATTGCTTGTTACTTACTGTAATGGGCTGGGCCATTCTTGCTGGTTGGGACACACAAAACTAGCATGATGTCTCCAGCTACCTGAGAAATAGCCACTGAATATATAAAGAAAATTTATGATCCTTTAAAATAAGGGATTCAACAGTTTAATGTTTTTTCCCACTTTATTTGTCAGAACTAATAGTCTACAGAAAAAAAGTGAATTTTTTTGTCTCTCATTTAGACTGGCTTTTTTTGAGCATATCTGTAGAATGATGACTACTTTATCAAAGCACTGATACAACACAGCAGCAGTATATATGAGATTTTCTAGCCTGTTATGATGAGGTATGGAAACACATGCTAAGGGAGCTCAGCAGGGATTTTCCAGAGCCTGAATCTATTCATAAGGGGGATGGGAGGGTCTCTAAACTAAAGATTTGCGGATGAAGGTTTCCTGATTTCTTCAATAGTGCCAGAGTAGGTTCAAGTGATGGCTGTTGTAGCAGTATTTCTGAAGCAGACGTCATGCTTATTAAGCAAAACTAGAAATTCTTACCAGCAGGAAATCTCTCAATGCGACTACAATATAATAGCAATTTTTTTCACGGTTCTTCACGTGACATTCTGTGCAAGCAACTCTGTGAGATGTACATTATAGAAATATCAGGTAACTTAAGCATATCATCAACATATCTATGAGAACCTGCCTAAACCAATGTATGTATCTGCATATGTGTGAGAGAAAGAGATGCAGAAATGCTGAGGATAAGGTGAAGACAGGCTGGTGTCAGGATCATCACACAGAATAAGATGCTGAGGAGTTTCTTGGCTGGTGTCAGAGACAGGTATCAGTTGTTGGACGCATATGGGGTTACTTATGGGGCTCTCAAAGCAGGCAGGCTTTCTAAGGCTGCTATGGATGCCAAAAGCACCCTGAAGATGTGAAGCTGGGACTGTTGGCTGGGGGAATGGTACCTCAAGCTACCAGTATTGTCAAGAAGTTTGTGTGTTTTCAGTGTTTAAAATATTGAATATCATCTATTGGTGGGTTTGACATCACAACTCAATCAATGGAAGAAGATCTTGTCAAGAAGACAAAACCTCTAGGCACTTGGGAAACCCTTAATGGAAATGTGATGAAGAGTGGAGAGAATTAATATCTTCTACACCTTTTTAGAAAACTTCTAGCATGGGATAATTATTCCTTAAATTAGCTTCTCTATCTAATTTTTAAGGCTATTTTCTTCTTAGCCGCAAGCGATACCCAAAGACAGTTTAAAATGGGTTTTTCTGCCACACGATGGCACTGCAATCCTTCAGATAGCAACGAGGGACGGTAGCAAACTATTTTTCTAGACAAAAACTTTCAGAACATCTGCACAAACAACGCTTTGAAGAGCCTGTTTCCAACAGCTTTTAGAGTTTAGGGAAAAGGGGCATGATGGTTGTTTTTTAATTGTTATTATTCACAGTTACGGCCAAAACAATTCAGCCTATGCATGAATATGGAAACTGCTGTTTAATTATTGGACTCATAAAAATAGTTCTATTGAGTAGGTTTGGACAGCAAATGAGAGATTTTGTGATGATGCACTTTAGATGCATCCCCGGTGGCTGCAGTATGTGAATGGCTTATTATAGTGTGTTTCTTTCACATGTACCTAAATACAAAACTCTGCTGCTTGGAAGAAAGTTGGATGTCAGAGTGTACCCAAGTGCTTTGTGAAAACAAGGTCCTAGACCAATATCTAGCTTGACATCTGGCACTTCCATATCTTCGCCAACCTTCCTGCTGCAAGATCATTGTTGGGTTTTATTTTTATTTTGTCAATGGCCCAGAAGTTTCCATCTAGGTACCAACTGGGGTAAAATTCTGTGAAGAAATGAGGAATCCCAGCTCAGAGAACGAATCAAAGATAGCAAGGTAAGAAAATAAAATGAGCCAGGGACCACAGTTGGTTCTTCCAAATGCTTCCTTCACAGAGCTGTGGTGAGCTGTATGATTTGTAAAGTTCCTTGAATGAGTTTTCCATTCTTTTTATGTACAGCCAAAGGCTCTCAAAGATAGTTTAAAAAGGTTAACTTAAAAACCTGCTTTGTTGTTAAGGATTTGAAACACAACACCTGCCATCAGTATACAATCAGCACACATTAAAGGCAATTAGGGAGACACAGATTTCTCTAAGTATAATAAGATATGCCAAAATGTCTAATTTTTGTTGTTGCATTGACTTGCAAAATCTGCTTTAGGCTGGACGGTTAAAATCTGGGTTTGTGCAGTTCTGCTCACTGCCATGCTTCTGTGTGACACTGTAGTCAAGGAGATGAAGAAGAGTGAAAGTAGTTTTTCAGTGGTGTCTCAGTCCTCATCTCTGAAAGCAGAACTACAATCCACCCCTACTTTCTCATCTGGATATCCCATCTATTTTGAAGATAAGTGCTTTAAATGCTTCTGTTTCTGTACATTTACAAAATTTACTTGACTAGATTGCATCTTGAGCTACTACAGTTGCGATACTACTAACACTATAATTAAATGCACTATCATTGTATGAATTAAACATACATTGTGTGACTTGGCAATATTGTGTTAGATAAGACATTTGCTCATGGATTTGTTACACCAGTTCAGTGTTCACTGTACCTATTTAGTTGCTTGCTAATACAGGGATATTTTTTTCTCTCAGAATACTTCATCTCACCATTTTGCTCTAAAACCAGCACATTTGTCTGTCAGTATAAAGTGTTATAAACAGGCTTTTTATTTAACTAAATTACTATCAACAGTCAGGACAGGAGTAAGTGAGGTTAACAGGAGCTACAGTGACGTGCATGGAGGATTGCAGTCTACTACATGCTCTATAATTGATAAAACAGTTCAGCATTTGGGGAATTGCTCTCATAAAGTTTATCATTGTTTGTAAAAATAACACACTGTTGGTGCATGAGAGACATTTTTTTTTCTAGTTTAAACCTTCCCAGGCAAGCAGACCACAAAGCTTCCTTTCATGGTTGGCAAGGGCCAGACACTGCAGTCCCTGCCCCATGGTCTGCCTTCATGTCCTCAACATATGCCCTTGCAGCTGCCCGGTGCAGAATTCAGTGCTTCTGGATTCACTGTGGTGTGTGCAGGTAAACCTTAGCTGCTGACACAAGAGCAACCCTGGCAAAAGAGGCAGAGAGCAGTGACCTGTCGTGTTAGTGGCAGAATAATTCATAGAGCTCCTTCCAAGCTTTCCCCACCCCATCCATTTGGGCAGGTCAGAGGCTGTGGGCTGGATGAGTTGGTTCAGCTGTGCCTTCCTGGGGACCCCATGCCACAACAGGAGAGAGACAGGACATGGGGCAGCCCAACTTCAGGAGGGCAGTGACCCAGTGCTGCCTCCAGAACAAAGTGTTTGCTCTGGGACAGCTACTGGGGAGCATCCAAGCAGGGTCTTGAAGGAGGAGGGATGCTGGGTATGTTAGCTGGTTACAGGATGACCGCTTCCATCTTAAGGAGATTGCCAAGTTGGGAATGGTTTGTAAATAGAAGCTAAAATTTCTCAAGCTTATGAGTAATAAACGCTGCTGCTTTTTTGTTAACAGTCACCTTGTCCTCCTCATTTTGCACTGTGTGAGGAAGAGCATGAACAGATGAGACCTAGTTGGAAAGAGCTGAGTTAGTGTCAAGAACACCTACACTTGTTAATGAAGCATGAAATAAAACTGTGTATTGTAGCAAAAGAAAATTAATACTGGCCATGGAACTTTCTGTTTCACAAATTGGAATAAGTGTATCTGGTGCAGTGTATAACTTTTAATAGATTACTTTGCTTCAGTAATCTTAGAGAACTGACTCTTCTGTATATTTGGGGCCTGTAGCACTACATGCCACTAAGCCTGCCTGATTATAAATGACAATTTTAACCATTTTTTATGACAAAGCTAAAGTCTATTTTATTTGAAATTCTCCATACTGAAATTATAGCCTCTCAGAAAAATTATTTTAACAGTTTTCACTAAAGCTGCCCATCCATTCATTGAGAAAGAGATGTTTTGCTCAGTAGCCTCAGGAAGGAGGCCAGAGACTGGGGAGGAAGCAAGGACATGATAAAAAGTTTGTGTGAGTATAATGTAAAGACTGAGACTGGCTATTAGTTGGCTGGAAGATACAGACTGGAGAGAAATTGAACAGAGGAGAGGACTCTCTGGAAGGAGAATTAGCACTGAAATGAAAAATTTAAGATGTGGAAATACAGATCTTCTATAAAAGCAAACGACTGTACTGAATGGAGAGGAAAGAAACTGACAAAGAATCTTGCGAGCAAATTATAAAGAGCTGCAGAAACAGCAAAATCATTTATACTTCTTAGTGAAAAACTGGAGAAAAAGTCTAGGGATAAGGATAGGAAAGCAACCACTCAGAAGCAGCTTTGGATGAAATGGTCAGTGAAGGTCACATAACCCTCTGTGCTGCAAGGGGAACCCTAAGATTTACATCAAGTCTTTAGATTACATGGATATGCCATCTGAAACTTGCTTCCAGTCTTATAATGTACAGACTTTTGTTGCACAGTATTGATTTCTCTCTTTTGCCTTTTTTTTAAAAAAACCCACGAACATATATACCATACTCCAAAGGAGAGGTTTCTCACATTAGGGAAGGAATTATTAATCAGGGAGGGAGGAATACATACATGCAGATGAGGTCTAATGCCCGATTTCCTTCACTCTGGACCCTTCTTGGACAACAGTTATTCATTTCCACCTTTGCTTTTGTTATCACATTAGAACATCCCATATATGCAAAGTGATCTTCATGGAAGTCCCAAGATATGTGTGTATATGGGGTAATACAGATCATCTTCCTCAGATGAAGATTTAAAGCATGAAAGCTTAAAGGCAAAAGTACCCACTGGTTCTGAGAAGTTTGGTTTTTCAGAGCACAAGCTCATTTCATAGCATTCTGTCTGGCAGTTTCCACTCCAGAAGCTGTTTTATGTTTCGGCTGGGGCATCAAGTTCTCCAATTACCCTGATTTTTATCCAGTTCACTTCATAAAACACAGTCCTTCCCCTACAAGAACTAGAAACCTTGCTCTTTGGTAAGCCCACACATCATCTTGCCTGACATAAAGGCAAAATTTTGGATCCAAGCTCCGGGAGCCTGGCACAAAGGTATGAGGTTGTTCATGTTGTTTCCTCCCCTCATCTTTGTAGATCTCTCTGCCTCTCAGCAGATACTCTAAGTTTTCTGTTCCTGAAGCATTAGTTGATACAGGTCACTGCAAGATGGTTTTACCTGTGTTTTCTGAGACTCGTTCCCCCTTTCTGACATTGCCTTCTACAGGATTTGTCAGATGTGCAGAGCAGCGCATGCTGCATATGAACTTGGCAGCACCTCATGCTCCTTTAATCAACCCAAAGTTCCTTGTCATGCACTTAAATAAATATCCAGGCATAGCAAATACAGATTGCTCTGTGATGTTCTCATAAATCCCCTGTCTATCCACATTATATGCAAAGGATTGAGTCTAAGCAGGTATAAAGACATTTTATATTCAAAAACTTACTGAGCTTCAAAAACATCTGTTTACTGTGCATGAAAACACCCACAGAGCAGAGCATTGGATTTAAATAATGTGCATTTGTTTTCACTAATGACTTTTCTTCCCTTATGCTTCTATTAAATATTTACCAAGCAATAACAATAAGTTCACCAAGGCCCAGACTACTCCCATGCGTGTAATATGACGATCCTTACTAGTTTTCTCCTCCTTTACAGGCCAGCCCAACCTGTAAGCTGTGATGCTACCCATCCAACATTGTCCTCTTTCAGCAAGGCTCTGTATCACCAGATCCATGCAGATTAGGAGGTGTCTTTAAAGTTCTTGTTTCATTCTGTTTCTTGTCAATCTCTGCTTAAAAACCCACATAGTTCGTATAGCCCTAAACCTACATTAAACAAGGTTATTATGACTAGAGGCTGAAAACTCACAGTCAGTGTCCTGAGTCAGGTTGTTATTGGTTCTCTCAGCACCTTCCATGCTAGCAGATGAACTTTTTACCAGGAGCTTCTGGTATTATGATATAAACATTCAGAGACATTGAGTAAATGTTTCTAAAACTGCAATAGTGTTTTATTGTGCCTCCAGTCATAAAAATGTCTTCAGCAATTAATGGCTGTGTTTGCATCATTTAGACAGATTTTGCAGGAAATGGACAATTTTTGCTTTAATTTTTCTTTGCATTGTTTGTGATTAGGTCCAGGAAGGTCATCAATTCAGCATAGCAAATTAAATTCCAAGGAACTGCAGATTTCCTCCCTGAACCAGTGTAATTACACTGCTGCAGCACTGACTGTGGTCTCCCCTGCTAATAAAAGCCTGGAGAACACAGCCACAGAGTCCTTGTTGATTATACAATACATAGGAAACCAGGAATTTATACACACAGGAATTGTGAAGAAGGGCTTTTTCACCACATAATGGAGAAACACATGCTGTCATCTGCTTTGTTTTTGCTGAAGTTAGAATCACAGAACTGTAAAATGGTTTGGGTTGGAAGAGACCTTAAAGATCATCTAGTTCTAACCCCATTGCCATGGGCAGGGACAGGTTGCACAAACAGGTTGGCCCTTTCCAACCTGGCCTTGAACACTGCCAGGGATGGGGCAGCCACAACTGCTCTGGGCAACCTGTTCCAATGAATCACCACCCTCCTAGTAACAAATTTATTCTTAAAGTCTAATCTCAATCTTCCCTCTTGTCCTATCACTACATGCCCTTGTGAAAAGTCCCTCTCCAGTTTAAAAAAGAAGCAAATCCCCAACCTACAAGAGAACAGAACTAAGCTTACGGTTAACTATTAGAATGATTTAAGCCAAAAGCCAACCACTTCACTTTTCATTTTCTGCACCACTTCACTGCTTCTTCAATTACTCTTTTCCCTCATCTCCATCTGGGATACATTGGGAAAAGCAAAAAAAAACCCCAAACCCATAAAACCCAAAATGACTGAAATGAGCACAAGTATAGAAAGAAAGGGCAGCTGCCAGAGGACAAGTCATTTAAAGTAAATACACCAGAAGGAAAAGAATTCAAAGAGCGTATTAGAAATTATTATTTGAATTCAGCTGACGTTTATCATTTGGGTCATTTCACCTCTGCAGCTGAGCGTCCTTCAGTGAATGAATTGTAAGTGTATGGGTACAGTATCTGTTGCCATTTCTGTGGGAAAAAAGCTCTTCTGAAAATGGGCCTAGTTAGTTCACAGCTCTTATTTTCAGTGGAATAAAAATAGTGGGTGTGGGGGAAGGGATCATGGAGAGTGTCAAAAAGCAGGGATTCGTGGGTGTAAGCCTGAAGGACTGGTTGAGAAGCTGTTCTCTCTGCTGCAGCAACCTCCTTCCAAGGTGAACATATGCTATGCTTCCCCCAAAAAAGCAAACAATTTGTGGGAGGTGGGTTTTAAGTTGGATTAAAAGGTGCTTTAGTAAACCATCCCCATCAGCAGTATAGTGCACAACCTTCCTGTTGGTTCCTCAGTAAATTGACACCTGGGGCAAAAAGAAGCTGTAGGCTCTGGCTCAGGCTTTAACAGGTTGGGTTAGAGGAACATGAGGTCTCCAAATGACTGCTTCTCAAAATGCAGTGCGAATGTGCTTGAGTTTACTCAGGATTTGACTGTCTCACCTTCTTTGCTGAGTCTTGCTTCTACTGATGCTCTGTGTAGCCAGGTTAACATTGCCTTGGGTTCAACGAAATGTCCTGCCATTTCATCACTGACACACCATGACTGTACCCTTTGCCAGTTATGATTTCTTATTCATTTCTAAGAGGACTTCATTGGGAAAGTTGAGCTTTTGAACAGTCATCAATGTAAAAGAAATCTAGTTTCACTTTATCTTCTCTAGGCTTCAGGGACTTTAATCCTTTAGTTTGTCTGTAAAACTTTGGAGATTTCATGGTAAGAAAGATAGAGAATGGTTCACAAAAGTAACTGGGCTGCAGAAGTGACTGTCCAGATCATGGGGCTAAACAGAACAGAGTAAGCTCTCACACAGGATCTTTTTGAACTATCACTTTTTACCCAAACTCCAGAGAGAGATACTTGGAAATGGAACTTAGTACTATATTGCTCATTGATCTCAGTTTAAGGAAATACTACGTCTTAAGACGATTCAGTGTGCTTGATAGAAGTTCCATTTAAGCCCTTTAAAATGACTAAGTCTTTCAGAACAGACCCATACGTCTCTGGCAAGTACAAATGTCTCATTTCATAAAGCAAAGCTGGTAGTAGAACTTGAATCAATTTTCTAACTTGCTTTGTGCTGTGAAAAACTTGTTCTGCGTGATGATGAATTGGTATGCATTTAGGTCTGAGCAGGTCATCTAGACATCCTTTACAGAGAGAAATGGGGCTTTCTATGCTATTATTATCTCACCCTGAATCCAACATCTAAAATGGGTCAGATGAAGCAACACCTTGAAATGTCTCCTTCAGATGAAGGGAATTTAGCATAATAAGCTCAGATGGAAGCACACATATTGCAAATGTCTCAGGTGAGGTGAAACGAATCTACTTATCCACCTTTCTTTCCTGGATTGTGTCTTGTAGATGACTGAGAAGCTTTCTCAAAAATACAATCCCTACCTTCTAATTTCTTTAGTTCTACTGGGCCATGTTTACTGGACTGTCTGAGATCACTGATTGTCAAAGCAAGAAGATCTTAATTCTCCAGAGTGCTCAAACCTCAGATATCTTGAATTATTTTCTGCAAGAAGCATGATATAGTTTATCTTGAACAACACCTTGTTGAATTGTTGATGGTGGTCTGTGTTAACAAAAAAATTATTCACTTTATCAGCTCTTCTATGACAAGAGAAGTACTGAAGAAAAATTTGATGCTTTCCTCCATAAGAAGATAAAGTCACAGTCCAATCAAGTGCAGTCAGAAAGGCTGTGTTACATCACAAGATCTTATGTCCTGGGATGAGGGATGTATGGGCTCTAGCAGGTCAGGCTGATGGTGAAGTAGAGTGTTTGTAGCCTCTCTTAATTTTCCCTTCTCTCCATCCAATAAATCCATACCTGCTTTACTCTCATCAATGAGAAGTCAATTTGAATGAGAGCTGATATCAAATACAGTGTGCTATTCGTCAGTTGTAATGGAGAAAGAATAATGTCTGTCACCCATTTGTCTTTATATGTAACCTATTCACCCCATACTCGTACAAATGAAGTGTAAGCCTACCTGTTTCAGCTTCCTAGATGTGCCACTGTGGCACAGCAGTACCTATCACCCTATTGCATGCAGTGATTATAATCTGATATGAAACTTTATAATCTTCCACAAGAATATTAACATTCCCCTTAGGTTTTTAATCAGTTCTGTGTCATTTTTCAAGGCACATACTTATCCACTTTTCTCACAGGCAGCATTTGTATGACACAGAAGTCTAAGCAGGTAGAAAACTGGCACAAACAACGGATAATTCTAGAGACACTAGCTGTCAGTCAGAAGATCTAAGATTCAAAACTCTGGACATTCTTTTGATACTGTGATGTGTTTTTTCTTAATATTTTCAGAGATAAGTGTACAGTGTGTAAAATATATACTGGAAGATGAAACAAAGCTTAGTCTTCCTGAAGAAAATGGAAATCATGTGTAAAGTTAACTAAATTGTCCTTGCTTTCTTTGTTTTCTGTTCTGCAAAGGAAAAGAGAGTTTTTTTCCTGCTCTCTTAAAAATAAAAGCTTGATGAAAACGATGCATGACATGCACATCAGGAAAATGCACCCTGACATTTTTGCACAGAATATGCGTTACATGTTGAGAGATTTTTGCTAGAAAACTGACAGTTTTAGTGCAAGCTGTTCCCACCATGACTATAGGGAATAGACAGCAAAAGGGAAAAGTATAATTTACACTATGCACACTTGAAATGAACCTGACAGGCTACAAGGTGGCTCAGTTGTTCCATGCAAAGGTACCATAAGGTATCTAAAACTCGTTCCCATACCCCTTAAAGAACTACATCCCTAAACATGATACTTGTAATGAGGTGGATGGATTACAGGAAAATCACAGATCTCTATACAGATTTTCACATGTATTTTGAAAGAATTGGTGTGGACCAGAGCATTGAAGTCTTGGTGAGATTCCATCTCTTCCCCCAACCATTCACAGTGCAAGACCAAATTTCCTTTAAAAATGTACATGAAACAAGACTGCTTATTTATGAAAATATTAACAAAGGTGACCATTCTTTATCTGCATAGTTCTAAAGCCTTTTTACAAGAAATAAAAATGGCAGCAGTACTTGTAGCAAATTAAACATTTGTCTGCACAGAACGTATATCTGTTCATTTTAAATGAGAGTACATCTGAAAAAAATCTGTCTTGTATAAAGGTTATCATCAAAGATATCATATATTAAAACTCAATACAAAACATCATTTTACTAATAAATTCCTCATGCTTTGACATTTCAAAGAAGTGGAAAGATCTGTAAAAAGCAATGATTAAATATGCAAATACAATCCTTGCAGCCTTTTTTTTTTTTTAAAGAAAGGTACTTTTTAGAAACCTATATGCAGAGAAATCTGACTTTTTCCTCACCTTATTTTTCTTCTCCACCTCTTCTATTTTTAATGATGGATTGCTATACGGTAGGCTGAACACCACACTGCTTCAGTCTTCACTATTCAGATTAAACTAGGGAGAGCATTAGATTTCTAATCTTGGGCAGTCTTACTTCCACTCTTCCATTGCTTAAGGGTTTTTCTGCTGTCACCTGAAGCTAAATCCTTCTCATTTATTCACATGAACCATCAGCTTTCATGAGACTGACAAAATAGGTAAGATCAGCAGGACACGGTCCCATATTTATTTCAGTAACAGCTTTCTTCAGTGTAACTGCTACACAGAATGACAGTAGGCCTCCGCTATTCACACCCACTAGTTTGTAGGAGAACAACTTGATTTTTATTTTCTTACAGTGTGAGCTAGTTAGTAAAGTTGCAAGAAATGGGTAACTCAGGCATATCCTCCAAACCCAGCTCAGTTTTGATTTCCTTGGCGTAACGGTCTGCTGCTATTCTGCTCAGTACCTCTTGAGGCTCTCTCTTTTTTGACTTTTATATGCCTGTTCTAGGTTTGACTCGTTTCTAGAACTCTCTCAATGGGCCATGGTTGCAAAGACACATGATTGACAAAGCTATTCTGATGAAGTACTGGAGGATTGAGGCTGAAATTTTAAAGCTCACTCAGAAGGTGAATACATATGATCTTGAAGAGGGAGAAGGAGAAGAAGGATGAAGAGTAGGAGCAGGAGGAGGAGGATGATGAAGAAGATGAGGGTGAGGAGGAGGAACCCTTCATATTCAGAGAAGCTGCTGCACATTGGCTGGTGTCAGAGACCTGTAAAACAGCTGTATCTCAGCTGTATCCTTCGGTGCTCATCCTACCTGAGTGCAGGAAACAAGTCCTGGAGTTACATAGGAGAACTCCGGGGCTAGAGCCATAAAATGATTTAAATACCCCTGTAACAACTTGGGTTACTCAAGACTTTACCTTCTGGGGTCTTTTTATTGGAAATCAGAATTTCTCTGGACTCTAAAGTTTATGTGTACTCTACTAATCCAGAGGTCCTCCTGCACCTAGGTGTCCCAGAAGGCTACTATGATCAAGACATGTGACTGTGACCAATAACATTGAAAAAAGTGATGTGGCTGGCATTACATCCAGCCACCTTTCACTTTCCAAACCCTAAGTTTAAAACCCCTAAGTCTAAATAGTAAAGGCAGCTACTGCCCAGGGCATGAGAGAAAGCTGAAATGGGTCAGAAAGGTATTCTGGGTCAAGCAGTAGCAGAGTCCTGGCATCCCATCTGGTTGCTCTGTTTAATCTTAGAGCAGTTATTTGGGATCTTTGGTTTCTTTAAACAGTGCATATGAGGTCTGCCACCTTCTTCTTGCTGAAAGAGACACAGGGTATAACCAGTCTCCCTGTGGTCTCTACCTCTCCTCCACACTTCCCTGGAGCTGCTGTGCTAAGCCTCCCAGTATTAATGCTGCCTCTCTGTACATCCCTCGCAATCAACAGTGAAGCCACTTGGACCTGGACTGCGAGGCAGTGACACAGCAGAGGAGGTGGGGGAGACAGCACAGCTGCTCTGGAGTGTGCAAGGAGAGACTTACATGGAGCAAAATGCATCCCTGACTTTTGCCTTTACCTTATGCATCTAGTCAATGTGCAGTGCTGCATCTTGTTAAAAAGGCAGAAGAAGGGCTAGAGAAGCTGGTGCTGCTGCTGTCTATCCCCATTTCTACATTCAGTGTCAGGGTGTCTCACTGCTAGGGGAGACCATCTGCCAAGGAAGCTGCTGCTAGCTTGGTACAAGCAACAGCAGCAGTAATGCGAATTCTGTCCCAGTCTATCCCTCTCCCACAGGAGATGGTACAATTTGGGGGCAGCTGAAACTTTAGATCTGCCATCTGCTTCCACAGAGCTATAAGAAAGAGACTACTGCTGGTCAAAACCACAGATGACAGATGAGTACAAGACAGAAATATGCTGAGCAATTCAAAAGAAGACAAGTTGCTCTCCTAAAACCAGAATGCAATAATGATTCTGGAGAAAGCAAGGCTCTGTAGTAAGCTGTTCAAAAATTATATTCTGACTGATATTGAAGTATGGGATAATTATGAGTTGGAGAGATTATTCCCCACTTTTCTGAGCTCAGCTGTTACAGCAGTTTCATCTTGCCTGTCTTCTCCAAGAGGACTAGGCCATGACTCAAGGCCAGGTTGGATGGGGCAACCTGGACTCACGGAAGGTGTCCCTGCCCACAGCAGAGGTGTTGGAACTAGATGATCTTTAAGGTCCCTTCCAACCCAAATCTTCTATGATTCTATGACTAGAGATCCTCCATGGTCACCTACCTCCCCTACAACATAGGGAGCAGAGTTATCGTGTCTCATAGGCTAGTATCCAAAAAGATCTTCAATGTGCTGCTGATTTGTTGCAGAGCAATCTATTGTGAATACAAGCCAGGAGGAGGCAGGAAGAAGTAGGAGTGGAGTGGAGAGAAAGGAGTGATGCTTATTGTCATGGAAACATTTCCCCACTGTATTGCTGGCCAGCACTTACAGACATGGCTTACCAAACAGTGAGATGGGCCTACAGAATCCATCAGCAGTGGTACGTGTAACCTGATGTGTGAGGGACAAGGTATTTGCAGTTTTGCTACGATTGCATAGCTACTTGTACCTTGCAATCAATAAACTACTTGAGCCTGGTACTCCAAGACACTTGCAGTAACCTGGATACTTTGCCACTGATGAAGACAAATGTAGGGTATCTGCAGACTGCAAAATCTGCTATGGGGCTGTTCTGCATTCTAATGGTTTATTCAAAGTAATGTATTTTATGACCTTGGGCACTTCATTTATTTTTGAAAAAGCTTGAGAATCAGTTTCAAATTATTGGAGGGATAGCTGTAATCTCAATTTTTTTCCAAGTGCATTGCTTTCAATTCCCATCTGTCCTTTCACACACCTCCTCTATTAAATGGTCACAGAAGATGAATAACAGTGGTGTGAATTCTTCAAAATTGCATTACATGATATTCTGCTCCTTATTAATGTTCTATGTTGTTTCATTTATGATAACCTTGTAAGATGACGTGGCATCCACATGGTCTTTACATACAGACGAAAAGTGAATCCAGAACATTCAAGGATGGGAAAAACAATAAAAAGCAGGAACAAAGGAGAGAAAGTGTTTCCAAAATTAGGTCAGAAATTAAAGGAAGAATGTTATTGCTATGTATTTGGATGAGCTCTTTCTTAGTTGCCAAGGTTTTAAAGATCTATTTGTGTAATTAATTTAATTGTCAGAAGTTCACATGCTTCTCTTGTAACACCTACTGTATGCTAATGTGTCTTTTTCTAAAGGATTTTATTCAGAGTTATTTAATACACACAAAAATGAACACTGCAAATTTTATATTGCCTTTACTGGCTTCAAATACAGTGTATCACAGAGAGCTTTGAGATCAAGGGAGGAGAGGTTTTCCTTCTACTATATATTTGCTTCATAGCTTGGACTATTCCAGTATTTTCACTATTAGAATGAAACGGTCCATGTTGCTTATTTGAAGTATCTTAACAGTACGGTAAACATTCCCTAGATAAGGAGCATATAGTAGTTGATTAAACTATTTTCTACATCACTGCATCTGTAATAGAATATTTTAAAGTCTATTACATGTGAAAGTATGTTCTGAACCACTTTCCTGGCTGCTTGAGAAAACTTCCAGGTTATGAAATCTGCTTCACCTCACGGTTCCTGGAGGCAATGAGAGAAGGACATTTGCAGTTTTAATAGCAGAATTGTGATTCTGCAGGTCTGTTCTGTGCATTGGTTCCCCTTTCCTTTTCCACAGTGCACACAGACATAAAGCTTGCTCCAGATGTCTGTCCCTCCATTTATCCTGGTATTGCCACCAAGTTCAATGCTCAAAAACCATGGCTCAGACTCCAAAACTCCTGACATTGCTTACATTGGGATTTTTTAAAAAAAAAACCCCACCCTAATTTCAGGTACCTTCTCATTTCCTTTTTTTTTTTGCTTCAGAGCATTTAGGTGCATCTGAGTCATATTTTCAAGCTTTTACCATTGAATATAAGTGATGAATGCTTTTTTTTTCTCTTTTTCTATTTTTTTTTTTTAATGGTAGCCGATAGTCTCACGCAATTGCTTGCTGCTAGCTCTGGCTTTCAAAAAACAGCAAACATCCCAAGAGTCAAAGTAAAATATGAGTGCTGCCAAGACAGCCATCAAAACTTCTCTGCTTTTTAGGCTTTTTATGGGGAAACTGCATAATCATGAAGGGCAAGAAAAGGTGTTAGTAAGTAGTGCAGGCTTTATGGTGGGAATAAGAGGTACAGGAACAGAAGCTTTCTGAAGAACAGAAGGCAGAGAGTAGAAAATATGTTTCTGTCAGGGCCATCTGTTGTGGATCTCCCCAGGCTCAGCTGTGGATACGGGTGGAGATCTCTGTAAGGTGATGGAAGAATTATCTATTGGTAGGAGTTTTTAACTTGTATATATAGATTGGAAAGTTATGCTACCAGTAATTGTAAAGTCCTGGTATTCTTGGATATGAACGTCTGCACGTTCTGCTATAGGGTCAATTTATCAACCAATTATGATCCTGCTTCAAATTCAGATACTTACAGAGTTATAAAGGAATTGGCTGTCAAAAATCGTCTTTGATCAGGTGGTTATAAATCAGTTAAAACAGGTCTGTAACTATGGTTTTGGATTCAGAATGGCAATTTTTGTGTGTGTGAAATAAGGCTCAGTGGAGTGAGGAGCTCAATAATTTTAGTGTGAAGAAGTCTTGGAGTTCATTTGAGTCAGAAATGTGTGTTATTTAAGAGTTTTCTTGTGTATTGCAGGCACAAGGGGAAAATGGTAGGAAAGGAAACTTGACCCATCTGGCAAAAATAAGCAGCCACAGAAAGTGTTCAGGAGTGAGAAGAAACCTGCCTCTAACGGAAAAGGAAACTGACAGCTGGGAGAGCTAGGTCTTGAAGGTCAGAAAATGCAGAGATAAAGTGAGAATGTTCAAAAACCTTGCTGAGGTGCATCTCACGGAGAAAATTAAAATAAATAGCAGGAGATACTATATCCTGTTAAATAAATAGGGAACAAAAAGGTGAGAAGTGTGGGAACTGCTGCCTGACAGATAGAAATGAAAGGTTAATCCTGGTAAGGCCAAACAGTAAATGAATCCCATTCCAAGGATCTGGAAGGGGATAGCGCTGAGGTGTGAATGCGAATGCCAAGGTGATGGAAGTCATCCTTTCCCGGGGCAAAAGCAAAACAGAGGGCCCATTTGCACAGTATGTAGTGGTCAGATGTGAAGCTGGTGTGGCCTGGCCATTGGGAGGCGGTGCTGCAGCGGGCGCAAACAGCAAAGCTTTCATGCAGCCCTTCCACTCAGCACTGGTTGGCAGCCCAAAAGGTCTCATCCAGTTTCGAGCTGTCTTTAGTAAAAACCTGAAGTAAGGCTGGCTTCATCTCCCACTTGGAAATGTGAGAAACTCGGTTCCGGTCTGGACAAGCAGCAAGTGACACTACTTCGCTCCCAAACTGCAAGTTAGGCAGATGGTCTTAGGCAAACAGAAATTTTATTGTAGTGTTTAAACATATTGAGAGGGGAAACCTGAGCAATCTGCCACGAGCAGGGCAAACACTTCACATAATTTGCTGGCAGTAATCCTGACCACATCTTCTCCTCCACCGCTGTGTTGGGTAAGGTGTGAAATGTTTGCTGGCTGCCAGGCTGATACATATAGTGGGGCAGTGAGGGGCCCAGAGAGCTGGTGCTTCCCTGCCCTATATAAACTAAGGCAGCTGCATATATATTAAAAACTCCGCAAGTCCTGAACCGTCAGAGCCCTACTCGTGTATCTAAAAGGCAACCTGGTTGACTCCCTCATCCAGCTGAGAAACCGTTGGATGTAGGAGCTGGTCCCTTTGAGCCGCTCCTGCTCATTTTTTGGTAGATGAACATATCCGTTGTCGTTACTCAACAGTCCTGCCCTCTCTGCTCTCTAAGTCTGTCCTCAGGCTGCAGTTTTACCGTGCTTCTGGCGTGGCCTGGCTTTCAGCCCTGCCTTTCCCAAGAACCCTCCTCTCCGCCCCAGCACTCGTTTGTTTTGGAAAAGCAGCAAGGACAGACAGGATCTGTATGGAGTCCTTGCCAGTGCAGGGAGAATTTTCTGAACAATCTCTTCATTAAGAGTCTCTCAGGGTCTTTGAAAGAAATGTCCCCAGTACTATTGAACCTGAATGTTTCTTAAATCTATTAAAGATTTAGTGAAAAGAACACCCCAAAATAACACCTCAGTAGGATTGGGTGATATCCCAAACATTACTTCTCTCAATCCTTACACTTCACATGCTCAATCGCTCCTTTTCTCCCCAGAAGATGCTGGCAGACTACTTGTTCTCTGCTGGCACCTCTCCTCCTGCCATTTCTAGAGAGAAACATGCTGCTTCATGGCATGAGCAAAAGGAAAGTGGAGGAGGGAGATAAACTCAGTTTGATGTTGCCCTATATGAAACCCAGAAAAGATTTAAGGGAATAAATATGGATGAAAAAGGAAACAAAAAGTGGACTGAATCTGTCTAGATTTAAGGAGAGTGTTGAGGCAGGGTGTGCCTCACAAGGACTAATATTTGAGTAAGAGATAACAGGGGGTTAGTTATGAAATTGTAGAACAGAGGAGGCTGCTGGATTACAGGAGTAGAGACCAATAGTCACTTTCCTTGTGAGGGCAGCCTTGGCCCCAGTCTAGTTTGATGCCTTCTTTCATGACCTTGGTGCAAGAACTAGATGTGCACTTACAAAATCTGCAGATGACACAAAGCAGGTACATACAGTTACTACAGACCAGAGGAAGACTTGATTATTATGCAGGAAAAATTAGATGACCTTGTGGAACAGCAGAATAGAAACGGCATGAAATTTAATAATCCAAAGTGCAAAATCATGCCCTTGAAGACTAATCACGAGAACTTTTGCTGTAGGAAAGGGGTTCATGAGCCAGAGGAAGGAGAGATGAACAAACTGATTGACCATAGGATGGCCGTAAGCCCCCCTGTGCTATATAGCTGTGAAAACACCTAATGATGCTCCAAAATGTACCTGGTAAGAATTTGCAGCAGAGTTGGGAAGGAGTTAGTTGCAGTGTAAAAGGCATAGGGCTCAGAATATCGTATGCATTTCTACTCACCTGTGTTCAAAAGATACTTTAAACTGTAACAAATGTAGAGCAAGGCAGGTATGTACAAGTAGGAAAGGTCAGGTGGGTAATAGTGATATTACCCTTTCTGTAGCATGTGCTTCCTCCCAAGTTTTCATACAAGATTTGCTACTCTGTGTGTATGTTGTCCTTATTGAGTTATTCCCATCCCCTAAGGCATATTCCAGTCACCTGAAGAGGTAAAGAAGTCAATTCCCCTTTCCACTGATGTGTAACTTCATTAGAGGTTGGCTACAGTAAGATATTAAGGCAAGCATGTACCGTCCTGGGAAATCAGCCCGTGCCTGTGAGCTGTACCCTCTTCACCAGTTCAGGGCTGAACTGACCCACAGGGCTGAGCAGGAGTGATGGAGATGCCAGCAGCGTCCATGCTTTGGGGCTGGGTACTGGCAGTGACAGCTCAGTACCGAAGTGCTGGTCCATCCACATGCTGCTCTTTCTCTCTCAGCCCTGTTGCTGAGGCGTCTCTCTGCTGGACTTTGCCAAGCTACTCCACATTTACATCAGTGGAAGGAAAAAAAGAGGGCTGAGCCCAGCATAAGCTTTTCAGTGCACTCCTGGCGTTTTCCTCCTCTTCCTGCTGCCTTTCACGTTTTCTGGCCCATTTGGGGTCAGAAGAAGGAAAGGAAAATTTTCAGTGGGTTGGGCAATGGAAGCTTTCAGCAAATCCCCTCCCATCAGCAGTGTAATCTGTGAAAAATATCTTGCAATAAGGACAGGCTGTTCATTCTCCTCTGTGCAGTTTGGCTCGCCCCATGGAAGCAGAGGTTATCTTTAGCATGTCGTCGGTCTTTTTTATGAAGAGATATAAAAGCTCCCATGGTAGGAGTCCTCTGGCTCTGAGACTGGGCAAAGGAATGAGGCTATGACAGACTGCTTAGCTGGCCCCACTGTTCAGAGCCATTGCTTGCCAAGATTTCTCAGCTACAAAGAAAGAGGCAGACACTGCCCTTCTCAGTGGTGGTATGTCACTGTATGTATTGAGCACTACTCAGAGATTAGGAAGAGTTCAGGTAAAATGAAACCCAAACAATTTAAACAGACCAAAAAAAAAAAAAGCAAAAAAGAGATCCTTTGTGCTGTCTGCTATTTAAAAACAATCCCTCTAGCTGTAAATAAGCAACAAAATACAGTAGTTCGCCTCTCCCAAATACAAATCAGTCAGGCTCTCCTGTAATTCATTCAGACCCCATTAATGAGTATAAGCAGTTTAAGCAGTTTGTTTTATGGCCATATCTCTGCAGTTGCTTATGCTGAACATCATTTCCTTTGCTGTTGCTAGCTTTGCAACAAGTCCCAAGAGTTATTTACAGACACCTTAGTTTTATCTAATTTAACAGCTTTGTGTTGTCAGCAGTTTTGCTGTCTCATTGTACTCCCTCTCTTCCTGGTCATTAATAAATGGATAGGGCCAGAGAAAGAGTGGAATTAACCCTAGCAGTGATCCTCTGGTACAGTCCCTGTGCATCACACTCTTAGCACTTTTTAATCCCAATCATCTGCCATTCATTCTCATCCTTTTCTCTCTCTTTAACCCATAACAAAGACTTTATCTCCCACCCCAGGGTTACCGAGTTTCCTTAAAAGCCTCATGTGAATGATATTATCAAATGTCTGTAAATGTATCTCCTGTGATTCTCTTTTAGTCAATATTTTGCTAAGTCTTTACAACATTTGAACAGGTTAGGAAAGCACAATTTATCCTCATTGTTAAGTATATCAGTTTATCTCTGCTGATCTGTGCTGACTTGCAATTTATTCATCCTAATTTTTTTCTCTCCTACATTTTACCTGTAGGTGTTTTATAACTATTTTAAATAATTTTCTCAACTATTTTCCCAATAAATGAATTAAATCTCTCTAGATTTCAGTTCTGTGGGGCAGTCTTAAGACCTATTTTAGGGATTGCTCTAGTGTTGGCCATTTTCCAGTTATCCACCAGAGTGGCTGTTTTAATGACAAATTACATATCTTTAATGATAAATTATGGTAGGCTGAAATTGTGCTTCATTCTAAGGATTTCCTCAGAATCTCTGATGAGTTCCATTTTGTACCATGAATTATTGGAACATATATTTCTGGAGTTGTTACACCACTGATATTTTTCATATCTTTTATCCAGAGGGGCTTTCACGTCAGAGTAAAGATTCACCCCCACCCCTTCTTTTCTGACACCCAAATAAATCATGTATCTTCACTGCAATCTTTTTTCACCCTGTGCTTTCTTCCTTTACACTTAGCAGTCTCTTAAGCCTATGTATAATAGTCAGCTTTCTGTATGTGATTTACTTGCATCATTTATTCGTTGTTATGCATTTGACTGTTTTTGCATATTTTCTGAGCTTCATCTTACTGTATGAGTTGTATTTTGCCTGCCAAACCTTCCATTTTATTTGTATTGCTTTAACTGGGTATCCATTCCTGAAAGACGCTTTGGGGATCAAAATTAATCCTTGAATTTTACCATTTAATTATCCTATGTCTTCCCTTGTTTCTTTGTTCTGAACTGTGGAGATCTGCTAAAGCACAGGTTATAAATAACTTCCACTCTAAAGTTATAAATCACATTTAAAAAAATAATTATTTCTCTGGAAGAAAAAGCCCTATTTTAATTATTTTGAAAATGCTGATATTTTGCTTATTTTTTTTTTTATTCTGAATATGATTCCATTCTCTCATACTTGTAATTCTATCAGCTTCAAGGGAAATACTCATGTAAATTTTACTTGGGACCATACTTTCTGATCCAACTCAGTTGTTAGTAAGCTAATGAACTCCGTTGCACGTATTATTTCTTCATGCTTAATCATTTTGATCCATGGGTATGTGGTGTGTTTCCAGCGCTGGATTTGTTTTTCCAGGGTCTAGAATTTGTTCTAACAGTCAGTTTCTCCTACACGCCTTGAGTTCCCCTCAGCGAAACCACTGAGGTGGCATGCTTTAACTCCTACTCCTCTAAAATAGCTCTTCTATCCTCCTCTAAAAAAGTGGTCATTATTGAACATCTTTTGATTTTCCCTTCTAATTAAAGTTACTTACTCACAGTTGCTTCATTTCTTCCCAACGTGGTAGTGGTTTCTCAAGCATTAGTAACTCTCCCCTCCTGTACCCCTGTACCATTCTGTTACGTACACACCTGTGATTTAGCATGCCTGGCTCCTGAATCCTCCTCCCCATCCAAGAAAAAAACACTGGTATTATTTTAGATGTTTAATTTACTTCCAGGTTACACTGTTGTTAGAATTCAAAATCAAGAACGCAAGGAATTCCCAGCTTCTAAAATTGTTTTTCCATCAATAGTTATGTATTAAAGCTATTGCTGGTCCCCATTAGTTTAACTTTCATAGCCAAGCAACTATGTTAAAATACAGAATCTCTAACTTTACATGTGCTTGAACAAGTAATGAGTATAACTGCAAGTGATGTTCATGAAAAATGTCTAGTGCTCAGACTTTCTAAAACCAGACCACTTAGATTAGGACTAATCAAGCATTTTATGGTGAAATAATTTTCTGTTAGAAATAACTCAAGACTTGGGTGCTCACTGGCAATAGAGATAACCCAGGATGAAGCATATGTTGTAATCAGATGAAGCAGGTACTTGAACCTGGTCCTCCTAGCCCTACATGCATTTTTGCTATTAAAGGAACAAGGAGCAGGTTCTAAAATATGTGTTAGAATTAGTCAATGGATGCTAATTTTTAAGAAAATATGGGCTCAAATCTTTCTCTTCCTTTTGTTTGTTCAAGAAAATTGATTAACGGAATTTATTTAGTGTCATGTTCAAGAATGATTTTGCTATATTAATTAATGGACAATTTAAATTTTATGGCTTAAAAAGCAATGCTAAAATGATACAAAATTTAAAATACCTAATGTACATTTACACTTTGGAATTGCTAATCAAATCTATTACCAGACTTTTGGTTCTGGCCCTTTGGAATTGGGGCTTCTTTTATTACATCTGTAGGGCTACCCTAATGAAGTGTGGGCTAAGGCTCACCATGCATTTCTTCTTCCTGATGATACAAGCTGGGTCTCCCTTCAGCTGCAGGAAGATGTGGTGAGACTGGCACTGGGCATGGTTAGTCTCTGCGGTGAAGCAGGGTTCAGAAATCCCCAAGCATTGCCATGCCAGGGTGCGAAGCTGTTCAAAGTTGCCTCCTTGGGTCGAGAAGCCACCTACAGTGTCCCAGCACCACAGCATCTCAGCTAACAAGTCTTTAAAGGTCTCAGAGCACAAGAGACTGATATGGTTTAGGTGTCTGCACCTAGATGTAGACAAGCCCGAGTTGTTCCCTTTCTTCTACATTTTTCTCCCTAGGCAGTAGAAATACGAATTCCTTTAAGAATTGGAGCTTGATGTGTTAATGCTACTACACAATGTGATGCTGTTTAAAGGCCTTCTTCTTCTTCATCAGATAGACTGGTAGAATCATTGAAACTATTCTAGTTTGCCAAGTAAATATGCCTTTGGTCATGAAAACTGTACAGGTAAAGTTGAAAAGCCTATTATTTGTCAGGCATTGTAAGAGCTCCTGTGACACTGTCTCTCCCGATACTGCAGAAGTAATTAGACTATACTAGGAACTGTTAAATTTGTACTTCTGAGGTCATAAGCACATTTTAAACTATTTTTTCCCTCTGTCTACAATGCAAAACCCAAAATCTGTCTTTGCTTAAATGAAAACTAAATAGATGTATGTCAGTTATTAATACTCTGTTCCACTTGTGACACACCAGGCTGACCAGATTTCTTTTAAATTATCTGAGCTGGATTTGGGAAATATGTTGATAAGGCAGCTTGTGCACATGAGAAGAAAAGCACAGCCCAGCACCACAAGTATCTGCTGTTCTTCCCAAGTGACCAGGGCCTGGGGATCCGGGTCTGGATTTGGTCTGTGATCCAAAGTTGCCTGGAACTTCTCCATTGACTCCAACCACCACAGCAAGCTGTAAATGTCATCCCCTAATGTGTGTGTCAACCCTCGAAGCACAGCATGTTCTCTAAAATGGCATCTGCTTTTAATGAAAATAAAGCCTGGAGAATTCGTAAGCCTCTTGTGAACATTAACAAATTCTGCTGTCAGCTCTGGATTTGTTCTGATTTGATTCTCAGCTTCTAGATTTTGTTTTCCCTTTGTTTTCTACAGTAGAGTCTTCTATTATCAGAAATCCTCTCTCTGCTTTGGTACTTGCAGATGGAATTACCATATTACATTAGATGGTGGAAGAAGCAAAAAATAGCACCCACCTTCTTTCAGGGACTCATACTCCAGCCAGTGTCTGGCTTCAGTGAGGGCTGTGAAGATTTTTTTTCTTTATTACAAGAGTACAACATACCAGATTAAAGCCTCTTCATGCCAGCTTTGTTATCATAAATATTTGTGATGGATACGCTGATCCAGTTTTTAATAAGGGATAATACTTCAGATGGCAAAATGATCAAAACACAGAGCACAGGTAATTTAACTCTAATCTTGCCTAATTGTTATTGCAGTCTGGACTGACAGAACTGAGATAATTAAATCCTTATCATGAACTATCCTCTTCTTACTTCATATGGTTCCATGTGCCAAATACACCACCAGCACTCCTTGCTGACATTTTCTGTGAAAAGACATTTTTAGGCATCATAATGTGTGAAGGCTGCCAGCAGGGCAGTCTATCACTTCTACCTTACATCAAAGGGATATGCACCCTCTTGGAGGAAGAAAATAAAGCTAGTATGAAAAACAAGGCTCTAGCAAGAAAGGTTAATGTGGGCACCTTGCAATACCGAAGAGTCTAAGTTCAAATTCAGGAAAAAGAGGGCACGGCCTCCACTTCCAGCCTTTCTTCCTTGCCCTTGAACCATCAAGTATCTTTGGGAAAACTTCTGAAAAGTACTTTCATCTCTACCTCTTATTAATGTAATTGCCTCCATTTCTCTGTGCTCAGAAGAATGTGGCCATAACAACCGCCTGGTAATTTCTATCACTCCTGGTGCTGCTTCTCCACTCTGACAGCACCAGTCCACTTGCCAAAGCTGCAACCTCAGGTGCAAGATGTGAAGAATCTGCAAGTGAAGATGGTATAAAAATCCAGGAATACATGAAACTTTAAGAGACATAAAGTGTGTTCCTTAAATAGTGATAGCCTTTGTTTCGCAGCACTGTTTTCTGATGGTAAGTAATGTTCACAATTACAAGTCGGGCAATATCAAATCTGTATGAAACATTCATAAGTAACTAAAATGGGTGATGTCTCCTCAACTGATGCGTGCTTGAGAGGAATGCCTTTGATGCCAAGGCTTTTTAAGAGGGCTGGTACTGTCGTGGTTGGGGGTGTAGCTCAGTCAGTTTGACAGTCTTTGCTGGGTCTATTGCCAAGTGCTGTATTTAAATCCCAAGTTTTCTGAGGCTTTCCTGGTCAGAAAGGCAGAGTGCATTTCTGAGATGAGAAACTGCAGTGTGCAGGATGCTAATACAGGTACCAGCCCTCACCTAGGGGAGGCTGCAAGACAGACAAATTGCAGAGAGATGTGCCAAGGAGTGGGTGTGCATGCACGTTTCTGTGTGAGAAAGGAGGAAGAGAGGCAGCGCCTCTCTTTCTCTGTGGGATAAAGCTGCTAAAGGGCAGAAAGCATTTGGGGAACCAGGAGACTATGCAAGGCAGGGGGAGCTGAGAGGAGGCTAATGAAGCTGCAAAAGTATAATTGCCTGCTTTATAGAAACAAGTAGAGGTGCATACGTGTTGGAGGGAAAAGGTGCCACAGGTGAAGTTCCTACATCTGGTCAGGAATTTGGCAAGAAAAATCTATATAATAAACACCTGAGATTTATTCAAGAACAGCCACATCTGAGCTTTGCTGGTCACTGTTGAAACCATCATTTAGAAAACAAGTGAAAATGAGTTTGGTGGTCTCACCTTACTCCCATATGGCATTTTACACATCATACAACAACTATACAGTTTTTATACACTGTTTTTGTAGATGGAAAATCTGGATCATAATCATATAATAGTGCAGAAAGAAGTCCACATTGAAGGGTATGAACAGAAACTGCTGCAGAATAATTTGCCTGCATTTTTGCTGACTGTAACTAATAAAAGCCCTCATCTCTAGCAGTATCAAATTTACTCAAAATGCTGCTTCTCTATGACAACAGGCTATTCTCTTTGTTCCACTTCAAAAAGTATTAATTACAGAACATCATGTTTTACAAATATTTTTCTGTATAAATGCTGCATTAAAGCACTATAATGTTGAGTAAACAACTATGTGTATTTCACAATATAAGGAAGACTGTTCCCTATACTCTCTGAGGAAAAGAAGTTGCATCAGTGTTTTATAAGTAGGTCAGTGACAATCGTTATGTATTTCTTAAATTCGCATGGACTCTCCAGGTCCCGGCATAGGAATACATGGGTAAAACTACTGTGAATAAAATATTCATGTTTTTCTTTAAAAATAAATAGACCCAGATAAGCTGCAGTAAGAGAGGTAATGCTTTCCCAGTGCAAGATTGTTATCTGCGTGCTTTAAGAGCTTTACTCAGTTCAGTTTATTAACATATAATTAATGAGCGTAATTAATGAGAGATTCCCTTTGCAATAAAATCATTCATGTATTTGGGGCTTGTAACACATCCCTTAACTCTTCATTTGACATGAAAATTGTTGTGAATATTAGTAATTATTCGGAAGACCTATTTTTAGGATCTAGTAGGGGTTTTGGTGAGGGGGGATGCCAGTATCATGGTATTTAATTCAGAAATCTCATTCAAATTGAAACACTGATGACCAGGAGGCTTGTATTACAGAGCATCAAAGCTGTGTTCACAGTGTGCTCCTGCTAGCGTGACTGAAGGACTTCAGGCTCACGTACCTGTCAAGCAAGGACATCCCTGTCAGGACCATTCCCCTTTCCAGGAGATTTGGTGGCTGTGTCCAGTGTCAGGTCCTTGGAAAGCCTTTTCACTTACACTTTGGCAAACTGTATGAGTGGTACTGTTAACACGTCCATTGTTGTGGAATTGCAGGATGTCATTTCATCTTAGAGGTTTCATAAAAAGAAGGTTGTTTCACTGTAGATGATGTAATACCTATGACCAGGTGTTATTCAAAAGCAAGTCACAGAAGTCCTGTAGCCAGATTAGCCTTGTATTCTGCAGATATTTCCTTGAGTAATCCCACCTCTTGCACTTGCAGGGAGCAGAACTATCCCAGCTCTCCCTGCATATCCCCACTACACCCCCCCCCCCCCCAAAAAAAAA
>NW_009937041.1:35147-37432 GCF_000696875.1 Nestor notabilis
CCCCCCCCCCCCCCCCCAAGAAAAAAAAAAAGGAAACCACAGATAAAGAAGGTAAGTCTGAGGTATCTAGACTCTGGAGAGCCTTGAAAACTGCTGAGAGATGTAAAAGAGATGTAAAGGCTAATATCTGAAATGGGTTTCTTTAGACAGAGACCTTGCTTCATATAGAAAGCACTGCAATATTGTGCTTCATCAGTGCAGTTATTACAGATACATTTTCTGTACCATTTTCTTAGGTCTGTCATCCTTTACCATGTGTGAAGTAGGTTATGGTGAGCCTCAGTATGAAGAGTAGGTAGATCTCTTGGCTAAAAGACATGATTTCCATCAAAGGGAAGAGCACTCCAGCCAGATGAAGGCATAAAACCCACTTTCTTTTAGGTATTTCCGTATTATCCAGATTCAAGAAGGGACATGCCCAGAAGGACTGTGAAACTGTGTTTCTGGAGTGATCAGAAAATGATTCCATGGTAGAAATATGTATTAGGCTTAACCAAATATTTGAAAGATCTAATCATCAATATCATATTCCATGTATTGGTAGAAATTCTTATTTTGTTGTTCACTTACTTCTTGGTTAGTTGAATTGAATCACTATTGACATCTCCGATAGCAGAAACACAGCCCTATGTAATGTGTATAATGTCTGCCCCCGGCTCCACATGGATAATAGGGAAGAGATAAAGCAGGTTGGATGGTATTTTGAGTGACTTTTCATGTATGTGACATGAAGACGAGTGGCCACTCCCTGGAGATCTACTGAGAGGGAAATGGATTATCAAAGGGGTGGTCTCCAGCTGATTTACATGCTTCCTCCATTCCAGCAGCCCCAGTTAATGGAAAATGTCAGTGGCTGGTGGTAGATACAAAGAATTCAAGGCAAATGTTTGCCTCTTGGTTTGTGCTCTTGTGTGCTTGACTCAACTGGTGGCGGGGCTCATTATGCACCATTATTGCTCTGGATTTTGAAGCTATTTCTTCTCAAATTAATTTCTTCTGGTTCAGTTATCTGTAACCAATGTGATTGAAAGAGCATGAAAACAATAACTGATGTGTGGCTGCTGTCCATTAACTCCTGCAAGGAAACACAACATTCCTTAGACCACACTGGCAGCCAGCGGATTTCAAGTTCAGAAGCATGGTTCCATGTCACTAACAGGCTGGAGACAAAGCTGTGGTGCAGAAGAGGTGCTAGGTTGATGAGGATGGGTGGGATGTCACTATCTCCTCTGCCTCTGCAAGACGTAACCTCAGGGCCACTCTGACCAGTTACACAGGTGGTGCCAGCCGCTGGATTCCTTTTGGTTTTCAGACCAGTTGCAATGGGCAGTGGCTGGAGAGATGCCTCTCATGGAGCTGTACTGGCTCCAGCACCCCGCAGAAGCAGCCTGTACCTCTTCTGAGAGTGACATGGGTGGGTGGTGCAGCACAGTGACACTGCTGTGGATTTGAGCTGAAGGATGGATTGCATTTTCTCACTTTTTGACACTCCTCTCTCCTTTTTTTCTTATAGGAAAGAAGGTGTTTGCTTTGTCCATTGTTTAGGATCTCAACTGGTTAATCTGGCCTGGAAAAGAGATTTACCATTGACTCCCATGTACATCTCTGAAAGAAAAGAAAGTAAAAAAACCCCAAACCCCTTTTCCTTTCAGCCTTTGGATTTGTCATGGGGAATATTTGTAAAGGTTACTTGTAATGATTTTATTATTTGTAAAGATCATAGGGAATGAATTTGGGGGATGTCAATAAACAACATTGGAATCACCAGCTGACATCAGGGTCTTACTGACATGCATGTGAAACTAGAAAAAAAATGCCACCCCCTATCCTTTATTCCACAGAATTTGACAAACTGGCAACAAGACATTTCTGCCTTGCACACGGGGAGTTTATGAAAGGGAATGCAAGAATAAGGCTATTCTTAGCCCCCTTTCTAGGCAAAGTAAAGCACAGAAATGTCACTTGCTGGGGGGAGGAGGGTTTGTTAAGGAACAGGGGACAGGACTGCTGTGTAAAATCGTCCTTCACGACAGGGCAAACGGGAACTTGTGTCTGACAGCCCTGCGCTAGCTCCGCACGCTCTCGTCTTAGTCAACTACTAGACACGTCCCGGTTCCCCCTCGCCCCCGAATTACTTGTAATCGTGCTCAAAGATCGATCTGAGGTTTCGCCAGAGCCTGGGCGGCTTTGCCTCGGGACGGGAGTTCAAGCGGTCACTTCAGCACGGGGGGACTACAACAAAGCGTGGAGGCCACACGGCCGGGAGCGCCCGAGGGCTCATCGCA
>NW_009937042.1:0-26422 GCF_000696875.1 Nestor notabilis
CTTTTATTTGCTGCATACCTATAGAAGCCTTCCCTCTTATTTTTGACGTCTCTTGCCAGATTTAATTCTAACTGGGCCTTAGCTTTCCTGACCTGGTCCCTGGCTTCCCGCGCAACGTTCCTGTAATCTTCCCAGGTTGCCTGTCCTTGCTTCCACCATCTGTAAGCTTCTTTTTTCCCTCTAAGTTTCCTCAGCAGCTCCTTATCCATCCATGGAGGTCTCCTGGCCCTCCTGCCATACTTTCTTTTAGAATTAGAATTCTTCTAATTCTTCTAAGTGCCTCAAGAAGCTTGCGCAGGCCACCTTACTACTCCATAAGAAGCCGAGTTCTCTGTCATATGTTCCCATCATCTATCTGCTAGTCATACTTGAAAAAGTCAAGGAAATCTGGCCCTAGAACCATCTTAACAGCTCACTTAAAATACAACAAATCTTTTGACAAGCAACTCTCTTAGGCATTTTTTAAAATGTGTACACTTTTTATCTTTTATTGCTGCTTTTTCTTCTTCTAGAAAGAATGTGAAAATTGAAGAGTTTTTCATGAGTTGTTATTTAGAATAGAGTGAAGCTAGCTGTTTGTCTGTGTCAGTTTTATCATGTTGCAGTAGTAACCCACATTTTAAAGTACTGGTGTAATTATTAGACTGAACTGTGTTATAAACAAAAGTAAAATTGTCAGAGGAGGCAAATAAATTAGGAAAAAAATAGTATTAGGGAAGGTGAAAATGGAAGTGGAAGAAGAGACTGAGAGGCAGAAAGAAAAAGAATAGGTACCTTGACAGGCAAAAATAGAAGCAAAAGCAGTGTATCTTTGTCCTTGCTATCCATGGCGTAGTGGCTATGCGAGGGATAAACCACAGGATTCCTCAACTGCAGCAAAGCTGGGATGATTTCAGCCTACTGTTTCATACCACTTGGCAGGTATTATTAAGATCAAATCAACATGACAAAGGAAAAAACCTTTTATTTCTGAATGTCTAGGCCTCACAAACGACAAATACAGTAGCTAGACAGATACAAATAAATTAAGAAAATTACAAAGGAACTAGAAAGGCTGAAACGATTGCTGCCAGTAATCTGATTAAAGGCTTGAACCAACTCATCTTGTACCTGTAAACTTGTACCTTGACTTAATATGAGACCTGTCTACATTCAGGAGCTTTATGATTATATAATTAGCCAGAATCTGGTACTGATTCTATGTCCTCTGAAGTACAGAGAGTTTCATTGCAGCTGCATTTTGACAGCAAGGGAGCATTCCCAACCTCAGCCTTGCAGGCAAAGAGTTGCTCTCTTCTAAACCTGGACCAAGTTCAAATCAAGTTTAAAAACCTATTTCTTTGCTAAACTGTTTCAAGGATGTGAGAAACGTTTCTCCATACTTTCATGCCTTTTTTTTTCCCTTTGAGATACACAATCGGTCATTAGTAGGTGCCAGGTGCTCATAATGGTGTGCATGTGCAGCCCTAAGTACTGTTTTCAGATGTGTAAAACCACTATCATTTGACAGTATTATACAGACTCTCCAGGGGATGACATGTATACTAGGCAAAACAAAGAGTTCTGGGATTAATTCTTCTGAAAAGTTCAGATTTTCCTGTTTGATGTACTCATGGCACTCCCTGTGAAATAAAGGGATTTTTCTGACGACAGAACCTCAGAAAACATCTGTTTCCTTCTGCTTACCAGTATAAACAAAATGGACTTATCTCAAATTGATGCCCTTTTAATCAGAGTGGTATTTCACTGTTACATATTGAGATAAACACATAATCTCAGGTTCGTTATTTGAAGAAGCATGTGAAAAGGGTGAAGAGAGGCTAAGGTTATCGTATTTGTAATGATGCAGCTTACAATTCAAAGTATTTTGGTATCCAAGGAAACAACTCAGGACTGTAACTTGTGTCTGATTTTCTTCTCCATTCCTTCTTGGGGGGTCATAAGCTACATGCAAGCTGAAAATAAAAAGTACACACTCGAATGAAGTGGCCTTTAAATCCTTCTTTTCACAGGTGCATGGGAGTACCAAGAAGGCAATCGAGTTTATCAGAATAAACTTACCTGCCTTGGAAAACCAGAAAATATTTACGAAAATAAAGGCACTATAAACTCTGTGCTTATAGTTCTTCCCTCCAACAGTCTTGGATAAAAATTTCAAAAGTATCCAATACCATATTCACTTCCCAAAGGCTCAGGAAGTATAATTGGCATAGAGTAACTTTACTAGTTGATACAGAGCATAGTGTTTCTGAAATATTTTGTCTAACACATTTTTCAGTAAATCTCACAATTGTCAAATATTAATAAGCAGGATACTGAATGTCACCAAGGAGAGTAGCAGCTTTGCTGGCAGAACAAAGATTTGGCAGAGAGCATAATTTTGTTAACATAGCAAGTAACCATAGCTGGGAAATCAGCAGAGGAGAAATCCACTTTTACTCTCAATACAAGAATAATCTAATCTCTCCTGGAAGACCAAAAGACTATTATCCCAGCCATCAGGAGCAATTTATCAGCAGAGGCTCTTCTACTTGTTGAGTGACATAGCTTTAGTTAATTTGAAAGTATTAATCTGTTTGGGGATAATATTTCTGGAATAGTACTCATGTAGCCTGGTTACCTGAACACAGAGGGACTTATGATGCCACCAAGCTAAGCTCTTTGTGGTGTGAACTTCTGCATTTCTAAACTTCTAATTTCTAAAAATACAGTTCAAAGTCAAAACACAGCATAATTAGCTACCACAGTCCCTGAAACAACAGCTGGGTTATGGACGTGGTGATTGTGCAGATTTATCTAATGCAGAGTCCCCTGGACAGTGAGACCATTAGATGGGTAGCTGCAAGCAGCATGGCCCTGCACATAGGTGCTGCTGGTCCTCGTGGTCCTCTGCAAAGTCCCTGCAGGCTTGTCTGCCTCCTTCTCTGTCCTGTCTCCTGTCTTTATAAGAGGTGGCAAGACTTACAGCTGCCTTGGCACTGCTCTTGTGGGCAACCCTCCCTTTAGCTCACTGAAACTGCCTATTGTATTATTGGGAGTGAATCTTTTAACCATGCTGGTGGTGCAGAAGGAAGGACGGAAACTTTTAAAGCTGTGATTCATTTAATTTTGCAGTGCTTGGGTGCCTGAGGTGAGATCCCCCCATGGCTTCCTGAGTGTGTAAGAATGAGATTTGTACGATAGATTATAGGAATAAACTGCACAGGAAATTCTGCAGGGTGTACACTGAAGTTCCACAAGCGGAACAGCAGGTGTTCCCCTCGGATGCCTATGCAAAATCACCACAGCACTTTTGTCTTACGTAGCACTGTACAAAGAAGTAGGGGAGAAGTGTGCAGGAGAAATGAAGTGTGGGATAAATTAGGACACCACATATTGTGCATGCTCAGAAGATTGTTCTTGTTGGGATCAAGAAGGCTGATAGAGGAGCACATGAAGCTGTGACTACATGTACCTAGTATTTCTAAAACAGCACATACCTGTTGGGGAACACAGGCAGTAGTCTAGACTAGAAGCTGGAAAAGGGGCTGCTCCACAGCCCAAACCCCAGTGCTTTGGGGCAACACTTCAGCGGGGCTTAAAAGGGGCAGATCAGCATGACGCTGAACACAAGCCATTATTACTTCTGAAGACATGAGGCTTTCATGATTATAAACATAGCAGAAAATGTTTATGTCTGCAAACTGCACAAGGGGCATAAACTTGCTTCCCCAGGCAAGTCTTCACTAATGCAGAAGGTAATGTGTATAGTTGTAGCAAAGTGTGTTTCTCAAGTAGTACTGCTGTACTGTAAGAACTGTACGGTCACCAAGAGTCTCAGTGACATGATAGAAATAGATGAAACATGTCATGATTTATCAAAAGATAATCCAGTTGGCCTGCAATCTGCAAAGCAGTTATAACCCTTGCAGGTTACAATGCATTCCAAGAACATGATGGACAACCACCTCTTTCTCTTGCTGAGGAAATGTCCTTTTGTCTGAAGCAGAGAGTCATCATCTAAAGGTTAAGTAGTTTGCTGGGAATCATCAAGTACTATTCTTAGTAGGTTTATGAAACAGTAGGTGACTGTTAGAGCTTCCTTAGTTGCTGTTAATAGAGATGTGTCTTGCTGGTGCAAGGGGTTTTGCAATTCCATTGAAGTGTCACTCTGTCATTAAGTATTTAATGTAGTTATCACAAAGTTAAATTGCCTGCCTTCTAGAAAATCTGATTAGGTGACTGGAGTAATATCTCTTGTTCTGCCTGGTCAACAGATAACTATGTTTTTACCCACTTCCATACATGGAATATATGTTTTGGCTATATCCTGCAGGAGTCTGCTTTACACTTTGATATAGTATTGCTCCATTGTTTAAACTGTTATATTCAATCAATATTTGATTTAAACATTGGATGTTTTCCCTGTTAAGACTGTCTTGTCATATCAGGTTGACTTTCTTTTCTTATATGCCATAGGAAATGCAGTCAAAGGAAATAAAATGTTTCATTAGATGATGCCATGATCAAAACTTGAAACAAATTACTGGAAAATCATACAGATTTAGGTAATGAGTGCTACTGATGTTCAAAAAATTCGAACACTAGAATCAAAGTAAAAGGCTTCACATTTTCCCCTTTCACATTGCTTAAAAAAATTCCAAGTTATAAAAATTATTCAGGTCTGAGGAGAAACAGATGAATGCCTATTATTAAAGAATTTGTTTCAAAGTTGTAGGTTGCATTCCATGGGCTTTATCCTCATCCAGTAAGGTTTTTTCTTTCGCTTCATGTAGCACAGGACTTACTCCCTTGTGAAGTTTTTTCCTGTTTTCTGGTTACTAAGCTATCTTGTATTGAGCAAAGCAGTGCAGCTACACCATTACTCTACGTAAGTAAGCTGTGGGGATAACTTAAGCAGAAACTGCTCAGTAACTAATTGCTACTGCTTTCTGCTACAGAAAAAAAAAATATCTCAGATACTGTCATTGCCATCACTGTTCTCATTGTTCTGCTGTTCGCTCTTATTACAGGAGCGTAATTGCTGCAATGTGACTGCTGGAAAGGCACACTACGGGAAGCATGGTGGAGCAGGTTTTTTGGCAGTTTTACAGCATGTTGCTATCTTCTCTTTGACACAGAACACGACAGTAATAGTAGCACCATTAGTGTTAATACAGCCATCTCCAATGAAGAAAGCATACTAAGTGGTTAGCAGATCTGCTGCCCAAAGAACTTAAAATTTAAGACACACAAGCAAATAAAGCACAAGCCAGGGAGGCATCTGCGCACAGGTGGAGTACTTCTCAGAACAGATGGGTGTTCAACACCGTCTCAAGGAAGGAAATGAAATTGGCATAAGCTTTTTTTTCAGTTTCTTTTTAATTGGCATATAAAGTATTTTTATGAACATAGCTAGAGTACAAAGTAGGAACTAGGTAATTTTTATTAATTTCTGACAAATGTGAATGTGCAAAAAGATTAATAAAATAAACAAGCAGACGTATGGTGGCAAGCCACCAGGTTCCGGTGAATTCTCATGTGAATATGATTAAACTTCAGCAGTAGCGCTGGCTCCCACGCTTGTCAGTTTATTTGGCAGTCTCCTAGACTGCTCTCAAATTCCAGAATTGATGGGAAAACCAAACTATTTCACTGGTTTTAGAATGAACAAAACAAAACTCTTTGGGATTCCTGGGATCTGCTTCCCTAACAATCACTGATTGAGGTGCAGGGGTGCTTCTAACCACCTGGGCCAGAAATGGTTGTTTCCCATTTAATCCTCCTAGGCAGACAAATAGTGGAACTTTTTATGGAGTTGTGAGAACAACGCATTCAGCTCAGTCATAACGAGAAAATAATTTCCCAGAGAAAAGGGGGAGCGTGGGAGTTCCCAGCCAATGCAACATTTAGCTGGGCTGAATAGCCAGAAGTATCTGACAAACACTGAAGATGAGCTGGGGCAGTTGCTTGCCTGCCCCTCATGGGGGCTGCAGTGCAGCTGTGCCTGTGGCATGGGTGGTGTAGGAGCAATAGTCTATGCTCTTCTTTGTTTGGCATTGTGGCAATTTCAGGAAATAGTCCATCTGCTGCCTGCATGCCCTTCTGCTTCATCACAGCTTCAGGCCTTTGAGCAAACAGCATGAAACATGGTTCAGGAAGTGTGTGAAGTATTTCTATTATTCTTTTTCTTAGGTGTTCCCCCTAAAATATCACTAGTGTGAAGCAAATGCAACATATCTCTAGTATCTATTAAAATGCAAGAGAGAGTAACTCTGTACTTTATAATTTAAAATACCCACTTTTTTCATATGTTATTTTTGTATGTACACTTACTACCTATGGAAAGGAGTTCCCTGGGAAACAACTCCCTGCTCAACATGATGTTGCTTCTATATTTAACTTCTAGTTTATGTCTGAGTAGGTAAGGATACAGAGAATGCATGGGAGAACGGGAATGATTTTTTTTTCTGTTTAATTTGTGGAGGATTTTGCACTGGGTTTTTCAAAAGAGCAGTTGTTCATCACAAATGTGAACTATTTTTAAAAAGCTGTGACTGAAGATCTTAGCCATTTTCTCAACCCCCAACATGTTCAAATCACGTTCATGTTGCTCTGAGTTTTACAGAACCAGCAACCAGTGCTGACTGGTTACCCAAAGAGTAAAACGCTGTACATGGCTGTGAATATAAAGTTTTTCCACATTTCCTACTGAGACCTTATCTCATAGCTTATCACACAGACCAAATAAAAATGGAATTTAACTGACGTCACTTCACACTAGAATATTAATGGAGCCAGAAAATATCTGCCTAAGGAACTTGATGATCTTAATGACTGTGATATCTTATCTAGGGAAGGATTTTATGCTTGCTGACATCATAAGCTGAATAAGCTAAATAAGGAAAAATAAGAAAATACGTTCTTTTGCAAGTTCCAATTACAATTTTGCCTCATAAAAGCTGTACGTACAAAGTAAGGAAAATCAGTACACCTAAGCAAATCTTTACATGAAAAGGTGGTCATACTATTTACTGCTTATTAGTTAACCCCCTCCTTGTTTGGCACTGTTTTTAACATATTTATATGCTAAAGTGATCAGCCTTTCTGCTGTAAAATATTCAAACCATTCTTAAAATTTACAATTGCCATGAAATTACCATAAACGTTTTTATTCTGTCATTAAACCTCATTAGCTCCACAGTATTTCATTTTTGATTTTTTTATTTCTGTGTGGAGCTTGCAATTACAAATCCCCTGGTAATATACAAATGTATTCTACTTTGTAGAGTGCAAACCATAGAGGACCTTGTATCACCCACAAAACCCTACATGATGCCATCTATCTCCTTCATTCTTTTCTTAGGGAAAGCACTGTGTCTTCACGGCTCACGCAGTCCAGAACTGGGAAGAAAGGGCTGCTTTTGTTAAGATGCAAATCGTGTAAATTTGCAGCCTAGCACTATTAGGTCTGTATTGATGTGCTATATTTATTTTTTGACTTTTTATTATCAGCCACGTCACTGTACTTTCTTGTTTTAGCTGAGAAGCAAAAGTACCCACAAAGCCTGAGAAAAGTCCTTTCTGCCTTCCCAGGCTGGGTGGGAAGCACAGTCTCATGAGAGAGCTGAGTCCTATTTTGGTCTTCAAACCAAAAATATTTAAATAGGCTGGGAGGAGACTCAAACCTATGCTTTGTACTTCACAGAAACAGAGAATTACAGGCTGGTTGACGCTGGAAGGGATCTCTGGAAGTTATCTGGTGCAATCCCTCTGGCCCAAGCAGGGTCATCTAGAGACAGTTGCCCAGGACCATGTCCAGATGACTTTTGAGTATCTCCAAGGATGGACACTCCATAGCCTCCTGGGCAACCTCTGCACTCAGTCACCCTCACAGTGAAAAATGTTTCCTGATGTTCACAGGGACACTTCTGTGTTTTGGTCTGTCACTGTCTCTTGGCCTGTTATTTGGCTCCACTGAAAAAGGCCTGGCTCCATCTTCTTTGCACCTGCCTTTCAGGTATTTACATATATTGGTGAGGCTTCCCGTCAGCTTTCTCTTTTCGAGGCTGAACAGATCCAGTTCACACTTCAGTCTTCAGGCACTTTTCCCAGTTGCCATGATCAATCAAACATTATCAGGCTTGACCTCACAATGACATCTGCCAGCTCCCTCAGCACTCATGGGTGCATCCCATCAGAGCACATGAACTTCTGTGAGTCCAGTTTGCTTAAGCATTTCCTGACCTGATCCTCTTCCACCAAGGGTACATTTTCCTTGCTCCAGATTATCCTCATGGTTTCTGGGGCCTGGGATTCCTGAAGGCCAGGCTTGCTAGTAAAGCCTAAGGCAAAGAAGACATACAGTACTTCAGCCTTTTCCATATCCTGCATAACCAACTTCCCTGTCTCTTTGAGTAATGAGCCCACATTTTCCCTAATCTTTTTTGTCGCCTATGGTTATATAGAAGCCATGCTTGTCTTTGACATCCTGGACAGATTAAATTCCATTTGGGCTTTAGCTTTCCTGACTTCCTTCCTGGATGATTGGACAGTTTCTGTATTCCTCTGAGGTTACCTGTCCTTGCTTCTGCCTTCTGTATGCCTTTTGTTTTGTGGTTTTATTTTGGCCAGGAGCTCCTTTTTCATCCATGCAGGCCTCCTGGCATTTTTGCCTCATTTTCTATTTGCTGGGATGAACCACTTTTGAGGTTGGAGGAGGTGATCCTTGAATATTAACCAGCTTTCTTGGGCTCCACTCCCCTCCAGGCCCTCATCCCAGGGGGATTTTCCAAGCAGATCTTTGAAGAGGTTAGAGTCTGCTGTCCTGAGGCCCAAGGTTGTGACCTTGCTTTTTACACTCCTTACTGCCTTCAGGAGCCTGAACTCCACCATCTCATGGTACTGCAGCCAAGGCTGTGTTTGACCTTCACATTCCCAGTAAGTCCCTCATCGTTGGTGAATATGAGGTCCAGCAGAGCACCTCACCTTGTTGATTCAGTTTCAAAATAAGCTTTCAAATATTGAATTTGAAAACATGTTCTGATGATCTAGAGCAAGTTTAATTTTGAAATGTAATGTTAGTAGATGATTGTCATTGTTGAGGCAAATCAAATCATCAGGGTTTGATGAGGAAAGCAATACCTAATTGGTAGAACTCACAAGTGGTACTGCTTGTCACAGAAAAAGGCAGCCGGTCCCCAGCTGACTGTACATATCTTGATTCTGCAGAAACTTATTTCCTTGGCTTAAAGACAACTTTCAAAAAAGCTGTTTTAAAAAAACTCTAGTCCAGTGACTCCTCAACAAAAGATAGCAGTAACAGAGCAAATAAAGCTAGTGAAAAGAGGAAAAAAAGTGTCACTTGTCTAATACAGGAGTGCATTATGACTACAGAATGCAAAACTTATGTATGTGAATCAATGCTGAGGATAATCTGCTACCAAAATGATCAGTTCAGCAAGTCTGAGCCTCTTCTGACAAGCTGGTGAGCAGCTGGTGAGCAGCAATATAGCTGGTGAGCAGCTCTTTACTTCAGTGAAAGCAAAGCTGTGCCTGATGCCCAAATCATGTCTATCAAGATACACAGTTGAGGGCTTTGTCACATCAGGCCTCCAAAAGGTAATTTCTACAGGGGAAGAAGTTTAAAAAAGAAGTGTTACATTTGCATAATCAGCATTAGGAGTTTGTATTACTTTCTCTTCCAGTTGTTATTTGCTTTAAAATAAATTCCTTTCTGAGGTAAGATTACATAGAGATATTTTTAGAAATTATCTCATTCCCCCTGCTCCCAATGTTACTTACGTTCATTCATACATTCACATCTTTCAAAACTGATGTATTACAAACTACCCAAAGGATTTTGTTCCTTCAATTCAGGAGGAAAATATATTTTGTGCTTGCAACAAAAATATTTTATGAGTATTTTGGCCTAAATAAAAAAACCCAGCTAACCGTTAAGCAAATACAGAAATTGAGAAATGCTAGTATTATATCTGTGAATCAGACTGATTATAAGAAAACCTAGATATTCTATAAGCCCTAAATAAAAAGAACTTCAGATCAGATAATTTAAAGGACAACTTATCTATTCTTGTTAAGATAAATGTAAGGGATACATTAAAAAAAAGGCATTTCTGGTATTACTTTATTTGCTAAGTGCTGCCTTACTTGAGACAAAAGATATTTTCAGGATGATATGTAAAGGATGGGATTTTATGGAGAAGCCTTACATTATGATTGATTTTCTGAACAAATACCAAAAATGCAACTGTTTGACTGCATGAATAAGATACTGTATCAGATCAGATTAGTGTTTCAACTCTGACCAAGAGATGCTTCAGGTATTTTGAAGGGACATGAGGAATTGATATTTTTGGAATAGCCTATTATAAAGCATAAGTCACCTGATTTAGTAATCTGATGTGTGTCCCCAAACCAAGAGGATTCGTAAGTTATATTTTCAATGGTAACTAATTTTCAACTGTGGATGATCACATTATTCATATTCATATAAATGCATAGAGTCCACTGAACGTATGGCATTTTCTGGACAATTATTCCATTCAAATCACCAGGTGTACAAGCCAAAGTAAGTGCATTGCCTGGTAGAAGTACTTGAATCACTCACTTTATTTCAGTTACATGTTTAATTTGGTTTTTGACAGAATAAATACCTCTGTGTTTTCTACCTGGCCTGAAACAAAGAGCTTTCCAAATCTTATGATGTTTACAAGGAACATCTTAGGATGTCTCCTATTACTGCTACATGCTGTTAGAGATCAGGGTGTCTGGAAATAATAATAATAGATCCATGTAAGAGCATATTACTGATATTAACGAAAAGTAGCAGCACTGGTAGTATTTCTGCTGTTTTGTACACAGGTAGCTGTGCCCATTAAGCTATGAAAGACTTTGACATATAAGGGCTAAGTAATGCCCACCATAGGTCAAGAACATACTAAAAATCCATATTTTGAGAGAGAACATTGTAATATTATCAGGTAACTTGGCTGATTCATTGTTTTCAAACAATATAGGAGTTACTACACGAAGAGGAGAAAACCTGTGTTCCTTCTTTCCTCTTTATTGAATTGCTGTGTAGGTGGCGCTGGCCTTGCCCTCCCACGGGCCAGCTGAGGCAAGGCAGGGCCCTCATGCCCTTGGAGCCCAAGCCTCTGTCTCTAGCACATAGGGTCTGCTGAGGTACCTAGAGGCCACAAAAAGATAAAGGTACTGATTTCAAAGTTAGCTTTCAGAGGAGTACCCTTGTTTAGGCTGGAAATTTATAAAAACGTGTGTTTTGAGTAAAGACTTCCTTTAACTTGAAGAAAAGGCAGAGGAAACAAACCCTGGAAATGCAAGGGTTATAGTTTCACAAGGAAACACAAGGAAAAACACGCACTCTTAAAACCTGCACGGCTAACATAAACGAGACCGTCTGTTGCGGTTTTAAACCGAACAGCTGTGTGCGTGGCTGCACATCAAAATAACGCGAGGGAATAAAAAGCACAGGAGAACCCTCATTTTGACGTCTTTGCTGCGCGAATGCGAACTGCCCGTTAGGTGGTGCTGCTACAGTTATCCTGTGTGCCGGAGCAGCAGCTCCCGGGCAGTGGGGTGCTGCGCTGGGAGTCGGAGCTGCTCTCTTACACGCACGACATCAAAAAAATCATGCTTTTTAAACTTCCTTCTCAGAAGCCGGTCCTTGGCAAATGCACTTGCCAGTCTTCTGCTTCAAGCACGTCGCTTTTTACCGTGACCAGTGGTTAGCTGATGTTTGATGTATTTTTATTGCTGCAGTACAAACTTCTCGTCTCCCGTTTCCCGCACTGCTGATGAATAGGGGAATAGGAGAAGTCTGGAGACAAGGAAGCTGAAGAAATATGTCTGAGCAGTGTGATGGTGTGCATGAGTCCTGGGATGCTGCCCTAGCTGTTTGCTGGACGAGGAGGGGAACAGGGAGTGAGAAGGAGGAGGGTAGCCATGTATCTTGCATTTCAATACATTCTGTTTCTAAACAATTGGTAACATTTTCTGCGGAAAAAACTTGTTCTGTCATCACAATTTTCATGCTTATCTGCTTTTTGTTCTCTCACCTTCTTAGCAATGAGAAATTCTCAGTTTTGAGGTAAGGTGAGGAGACAAATTGTCTTGCAGTGTTCTCAATACTTCCTCATCTGCTGTCACATTGCAAAAGCAGGAAATGTCACGTATGTACAAAGGGTGTAAGAATACACAGTTCTCTAATCATACCCGGGCCTGTGAGAACAATAGCATTTCTCAAGACTGACTGGGTTGTATATACACAGCGCGTTCTTTCTCTGCTAAGTACTTACGCCAAGAGAGAGAATGAACCGTTTCTCAGCTGAGTGTATTTTCTTCTGGCTACAAAGACAAGTGTTAGCATAGTCAATTTTTCCGTCCCAGAGCAGAGCTCTAGTTGATGTCACTAGAAACATGCTTCTGTCCACACTTGTTGAAGAAATAGCAACTTTCTGGCCCAGAATGAAGCCTCAGGTTACAGTTTTTCCAGGACAGGGCAGGTCTGTAGTCCAGCTGGTGTCAGCTGTTCAAGCACTGTGTTAGCTAGAGGATGTCTATTTCTGCACCAGAACAGGGCATGATTCTTTCTAAGTCTGGAAACAGCACTGATTCTTTGCCGTTTTCTGTGCAGTTTTCAAGTCTGTTAAATTGCTTACACGCACTGATCACCCTCATTTTGTCATGTGAGATTCTTCCTTTCTTAATAAAAGCATCTTTTTATTTTAAAATACTCTTTCTTTCTTCCTTTCTCCCTTTCTTTCTCCCTTTTTTCTCTTTCTTTCTTTTTTTCTTTCTTTTTTTCCTTCCTTTCTTTTCTTTCTTTCTTTTCCTTTCTCTTTCTCTCTTTCTTTCTCCCTTTCTTCTCGCCCCAGCACTTGCAGACATCTAAGGCAGTAAATAAATCATGCTGATTTAAACTGAATGGTGTTGTTCTTTTGATTGTTTTTGCTAACAATCCACATCTGACAAACAGGGACATGCCACACGCTTATAAACAATTTCTATTGTGTCACATATTCAGGTGGGATTAGGTACTGCCTCTGCTTCTTCTTGGTTACAACAGCCACCCCTTACTGCTGGTGGGTACAGGCAGCACGCTGTGGACAGCTTGGCTAGAACAATTCTGGCCCCTGGAAAGCTGGGCATGTGCCACAGTAATTCATCTTTCCTCTTAGGCAGGTTAATAAAGAAAGGACTCAGACCCTTCTCTCCCTTCAGCTTCCACATTTTTCTCAAGGGTTTTGTCATAGAAATCCACAGTCTTTTTAAAGGAGAGTAGATGAACACCTCCAGTAATTTGGGGTAATAGTTTAACCCCTATGTAGGACAGATACTCTGGCCTCTCCACAGCTTCCCAGTGTCTGACTCAGCATTTTATAACTTGTCCCACTGTACAAGCAGTTGCTTTTTTTACTTATGAACAAATTACTAAACCTCTGGGTTTCCCATCTGCAGAGTTTATGGTTCCAGAAAACCACAACAGAAGCAGCACAGTGCTGCACTCCTTGAGCTCTGCGCCTGCACAAGCAACATCTTGGCATTATGGGAGCACAGTGGCCACAGTGAACTGGCCAGCATGCAAGCCGAGACTCTAGAAAAGCTTCTGCTACACAAACTCATGTAGCTGACACATAGAGGCTTTCAGTTTGGTTTTAGGCAAGTTCCTTTGAGGCCTTGTTGTGACCACCCTGGACTTCTTCTCATAGCTGGGTTTTCATGACTTTTCTGACTTCCTAAAAGGGCCTGAGACTTTTTTTTTTCCCTCCAAAAACATGTTCCTTTGGTCAAGAAAGTTTGTATCTCAGTATTGTCTCATAAAGAGTTAAACTACCCATGCAAAGGATATACTTCAGAAGATTGGTTTAAATATTTTTACCAATAATTATTTCTGTACCTCAAACTATAAAAGATCATCTATTGCTCCTGACCCTTTCTTAGCCATAGGGAAACCACTGATATACAATGAAAAATAAAACTATGCAGAAGAAATGTAAGATGATTCACTTAGTTCTGTCCTTTCCAAACTAACAGATGTGTAATGTCCCTGCCTTTCATTTTACAGTTAAAATTATCACAGAGTCTTGTCCGGCAATTGTTATATTGAATTCAGACAGTTTTGCTAAAGGCCTAAGGTTATTTTCATGGCACAGTTGTTTTATATCCTTAAAGACAAGTTTCATAGGTCTTTATCCATCACATGCATGACAAACCCCCTCACCAAGTATGGCCCCATTAGGGTTACCAGTGAGATCCCTGGAAATGCAGTGGGAGCTGTTACAGGCCAAGCTGAGCCATGCTGGGAAGCCATAGTGTCATGAGGTGCTTATAAAAAACAAAAATAAGGTTTTCTTTTCTGCCATTCACAAATTAAAGCCTGCTATGAATACCAGGTTTTAATCAGATTGATGACTGTGGGAAATGTATGCACAGCTAAAATAACTGCACATAGTTTGTGATCCCTTTATCGTAAGCTGTCATGTACTGATTAGCACAAACCTGGCTGTTTCATCATCCAGATGAGTTTTTCAGCATAAGTGAAGTCCTGAGGACACTGCTCAGCCAAGAAAGCTTCTCAGCAATGTACTGAAAGAAATGTAATACCCAGAAAGAAATTTAATTGGCCTTTTTTTTTTTTTTTTTTTTTTTAATACACTGGGCTCCATTACTTGGAACAAAACCTTGAGTTGTTTACCTTTTCAGATTAGGTTACATAACTCTTTAGGCCTTAATTGGGAAAGTAATCAGACTTCTAGGAAGTGCTGAAGAAGCACATTCCTCCTCTGTCTCTGAAAAGGCAAATTCCTTTTCATTTCTGCTTTACTACACATTGACCAAGTAGTGGGAAGATTTTTCCTATTTTCAGTGGACTTCAGACCAGGGCTATTGCCTTGATGGTAGAACCATTTTTCTGATCTTAAACCTGAAACAACAAAGAGTTTTAGTGTATTTATGGTTTTATCTTGCTATGTAATAGTAACAAACTCTTCCCCTTCCCCTCTCTTCCCCCCCACCCCCTGCTCCTTCTTTGCTGACAGTGACGGCTTAGATCTTTTACAAGTTGAAAACACACACTTCTTCTATAGATTGGTAAACTAAGATATCACTCTGACTTTCAAAAATTTGAATGCATTGGGAAGAACATGGATTCAAAATAATATTCAGGGTAGCATTTAAAGGAATTAAAACTTTATTTGGAATACAAATGTGAGTCTGTTTTTAAACAGTGTAAAAGCATTAGTGTGGGCATGATGTCTAAAGGACAGAGAGAAATATATGGGATAGAGGTAACACTTTTTATTAGACCAGAGCAAAATACAAACTGAAAAATTACCCAGAGTTTAAGCAATTATCTGCAAACTAGTCATGTCTTAAAGAAACTGCACCTGGTATGTGTGATGTAGAGGGACCATTCATTCAAAGTAAAGCAGAAACTAAAAGGAATTTGCCTGGAGAAAGAGAAGAAATGTTTCCTAGCTTGTTTAAATTACTAGTGTAGATGAAGGCAGATCTTGAAATTACTTTTTTCAGCTGGTTTGTGGTTAGAAGGAAGTTCCACCTCTTGCATATTACCTAACCCTTTCCTTGAATTCTGCTTCTCTTGCTCAAGTACCTCATATATCAGTCTTAAAATAAGCAGCAAGCAAAGTGAGGGCGTAGCAGCCCGTGTTATAGAGCTAGCTAATGACAGTAATTTCACTAGTGTGCACGTGGAGCCTTCACAGGCTTGGAGGACAGCACCGAGCAACTCTCAGACCTCTCAGACAACTGGGCTTCAAAATACTGTGAAAATCTGGGAAGTAGCAACAGAAAGGGCCAAGAGGTGGGGGAAAAAATCTTTATCCTGCAGCTCAGTAATGAAGGAATTGCTTTGCAAAACTGCTTGTTTGCCTGTGTAGTCATTGTAGGGCTCAGCACTTAATAGGGACAGAGGTTCAGCTAGTACAGTCATACCACCTGTCCTGGAGCTGGGGACTGCACTGTGAGGAGTTCCTGGGAAACACAAGTACTAAACGTTAATGTCCAGAGTAACGGTTCTACAGGCTTTCTTTTCCCCATGTACATCTCGATTGAATCACTTCCTTTGTACACTAGGGTGCAGAGTGATTTTTACTGTTCCTTTTTCTCTCTGAGCACAAGGAGAGAGAAAAACTTACATTTTACATGGCAGTGAGGATATGTGATGCACATCCCAGCCTGTGTGCTACATGAGACTACACTAACAGTAAACCTTACTTCCTCTGTCCTCTGTGACACTCTACCTCAGGCAGGGCAGATTTTCATCTCTCTGAGCAAATCAGTTTTATTTACAATAACATGCAATTTTCAAATTTCACAGGTTCAACAAACTTTGCAAGAGTTTGCGAAGTGTAAGGACACAAGAAAAGGCAGATACATGAGATCCAATTCTTGTTTGCACTGCAGCCATGCTGTAATTGCTACTCATTCAGTGCATATTTGTCCTGCATACCCATGAGTTAATTGTGCAGACACTGTACAAACTGTACAAAGAAACCCCCCGCATTAAGCTTCTGGCCGTGTAAGCCAAGGTGCCAAAACTAATCTCCTGCAGCGCTTGTACTTCTTACCTAGAGAGAGTCGTGACTTACAGCACAACGTAAGTATACAGATATGAGTGAGCGTGCTGCTGTATCAGACTGGATGTGTATCACTGCAGTCTGCATTAGATGGCCTGTTCTACAGCAAGGGAAGGTGCAGAACAGGGAAACTGCATAAGGGTGAGAAGATCCACGGAGAAAATGTGCCAAGTATGTGTTGACCACTTCTACAGCAGATGCATGCCAAGCAGGTATCCCTCAAATCATTAGTCTTGGATTAATCTACTATATGCCAAGCAAAAGTATTGCTGTCCGTGCTTCCTGACGGCAAGAGCAGCATGCTGAGAAGACCTGTGTGTTCCTCACCAGAGGAACAGAGAAACCTCACCAGGTCACAGAGAAATACGTCCTCAGCACATACACTGAAGGAAAAAGATTTATCACTGACAATCCAGCGTGGAGACGCGAATCCAGATGTAGCTGACCTCAGGGACTGCTTACTTGATAGAAACAGAAACAACATCGATATATTTACTGTACTGAGAGCTATTGCTGGCACATTTTAACCGTGCTGTCCCAAGCCAGACTCGTATTATTTCGGCAGAAGACACCACCAAGTGCTAGAGGGTAGGCACTGCATGTAGGCTTCACCGAAGGAGAAGCTGTTACAAAATACATTAATTATCATGTACAAGCTTTTTGCCATGCTAAATGTATTTTTGCTGCAATGCCAAAACAAATTAAAGGCCTTTGACATTTTAAAAATACGGATTACCTTATGCACAGCGTAGTACTGATGTATCTCTACAGTTTCCAGCTGAGGAATCAGTTGGTTTCACTCGAAGTCCCCTGCAACATACCCTACTGCGTGCATGTACTGTAGCTAGTGTGACTGAAAAGATAACCTACTCCTTTATTATATGCTTAGGAGGACAATTATTATAGCCAAATGTGTGAAACTGGAGTTTTTCATGGCAATGTGAATTTTAAAGGAATGAGGAATTTAAACGTCTTCAAACAGTTACAAGATTAAATATTAAAAACCCCTGGGCTCTTCTTGGCACCCTGAACACACTTCTGCAACCATGGGCTGTGTGATGAGTCCCATTGTTTTAGGGCAACACACACCTGAAGAGGAATGAGGAAAGGCCACCCCATGATCACCTTGCAGGCCAGGGGAGCTGCAGTCCTGGAGCAGAAGTATTAGCACTGCTGGAAGGTGCCTTCTACGGGGCTTGTAGGTTTCTGTCTGACCTGAAAATCCTGAAAACAGATGAAGGGAGGGAGACTTTGCTGAAGCGTCTCTTGTAAATTGCTGAGTGTGAGAAGCTAGTTTTGAGTCTGCTGCATACAACAGGACTGTGCTAGTTGTCAAGAGTTACATCCACTCTTAATGCAAGAGTAGGAAGTGTTTACACAGTGCCTAAAATCCTAATAGCATTATCAGTTTTCACTCATTGAAATCAAATAAATAATATTTGTCTGTAGGGCATATCACAGCCCAAGCTTGTTGGCAGCTTCACTGTCTGCCAGTTTTATCCATGCATTGAAGAGATAGGTATATACCCACTGAATTTAGCCAGAATTCACTGTTTTCCGATACTAAGAATTTCCAGTAGAAATATCATTTACCACTATTTACCAACACCTGCATTTGCTCCTCACATAAATAATTATTGATACCTGGGTCAGATTTTCTCACAAATCTCTTACGTCTACTTAAAACCAGCATGACTGTGACATACACTTAGCAATATCTTCAGGTTCAAAACTGTACTCGTGGGATTCCTGGTTTATCTCAGCATTTAGAATACTCTAACTTACGTTTTTCCATATGTTAATACCACTTCACTCTTTTTTTTTTTTTTTCCCACTTGCTTCCCTTTACCCATTCTCTACGTGTTGCATTGTGATATTTCATGTGTATTGAATCAACTCCTTGTGAACCTGCAGAAGCCCACTTCAGTGACTGGGTTTGACCTGACTGGGACTCCTGACTAATGCTGCAGTGAAGCCAAAACTCCATCATTCAGGCTTAGAAAGATTTGGTGGTTTAATTTGTTATCTCCTGTTCTGTTCCTCTTCTGCCCCTGATTTCTGGCAAGCCCCTGAGAAACTCACTTCGTGTTCTCCTCCAGCAGTCTGTTCAGGGATGTATGATGAGATTTAGGGGTGAAGAGAAGGCAGAGAAGAGCTCTGTCCTGTTAACAGACTAATGCAAGAGCATATAAGCTGGAAGCTGCCTGCTCTGGCAGTGTCAATGGGTAACTGCAAGAGCAGGTGGCTGAAACCGATCTGCCTCCTCCTGAGGCAGAGGTCAGGGATGTTTCCTGTGGTCCCAGCAGAACTGTCCAAAGCCTCATCTGAAGATCTGGGCATTGCAGGACTTACGGATTGGTCAGCCTCATCTCAATCCCTAAAAATGTGATGGAGCAATTAGTCCTGGAAATAAGTTTTAAAGACAAGAAGGACAAGAAGGTGATCAGGAGTAGTCACTATGATGTCACTAATCATACTTAACCAATGTGTGGTCTTCTTCTAAATTCCCTTCTAATCCCTACAGATTGGGACATTCGTCCTAAATGAAAGGATGAGAGAGAGGTAATTCCCAAGATGCACAAAGTAGCTACAATGTTTGACAAATCTGCTAAGCTTCCCACAGTTTGCTGTTCCTCCTCCATCCTCCCTGGCTCTCACCTCCTTGCCCAACATTGACAAAATACCTTGGAGGTTAGTTTTAATACATGTGAATATAGAATCTAAGTAACAAATGGATTTTTTTTTTTTGCCTCTGAGTAAAAGCACTGCAGTTGAAGGAGGCTATGTTCTTCCTCCCTCCTTCTCCTGTGTGCAGAACTTAACTCAGGAATTGTCAGTGGAGCTGCTTTTTTGTACCTCTTTTGTGGTCTGTTGTCTTTAGTAAGCCCCGCCTTCCTCACTGCTGGTCTTAAAACAGCCTCACAAAGAATGCACCCAGCAGGTGTTTCTCAACTGCTTTTCAGAAACAGAAACTATTTTGGAGGGTTGATGATGCCAGTGTTTTCTGTGGCTAAGAAAATCATTCTATGTGCCTCTGGTCCCCTGGCTAAGCCCTTGTTCCTAACTAAGGGACCTGCTCCAGCAGTGATGGGAGAGCAGGGAGAAGAGATAAACACCATAATCCAGCTGGGCCACTTTGAGCCACTGCTCTCAGTTTAAATAGCTTTTTTGACTGGGGCTAGACTAGTGACACGGATTGGTTTTCTGCTTCAGGCCTATGTCTCTTCTAGATTTGCATTTCATTCTGTGTTTGACCAGGAGGGTTTAAAAGATCAACAACAAATTATATCATCCTGAATTAACACTTTTTTGCCCTGCTTTTTCATGGTGTCTTGTTGTGTTTCAGCCTGGATGCAAACAGTAACTGGAAAAGGGTCCAACGCATTTAGCTGTACTCAGGCAGTAAGCAGCCAAGCTGCTGAAAAGCCTGAGCTGCAGCAATGACCTCCAGGCACTGGGTCAGGCAGAAGCTGCTGGTAAAATCACTGCTCAGAAAGGAGGGACTGACCCCACAGTCTGTCAGAAGCAGATGTCTCCTCCCATTACTTTCCAGTAGAAAGGGTCTGAACAATTAAACTAGGCATTGGGAAACAGACTTTGAAGCAGACAAGTATATAAACCATGTTAGAGTGGTCAGTCGCAGGGACAAGCATGACTTATGGTGAGAGTTAATAAGGGAAGGTCACTTTTTGCTTTTCCTGTACAAATTACTATCTGTAATATACATCAGAAATAGCATTCCATTTTACCCATTGTGAGTTTACACAAATTGTCATTTTTTTGATAAGCAATTTTTTTTCAGGTGAGTTTAAAATTAGTTTAATATAAACAAACCATGTCAGATCAAGGCCATCCTGGGACAAGCTTCTTCCAAGGGACTGGTTAACTGTTAACCCAATTACAGAATCAAAAATGTAAATGGCTTTAGAAAAATAGAAATAGAAATTGACTGTAGCCTTCAGTTGCTGAAATTAACTACAAATCAGGTATTGGGTAAATGACTAAAGCATGAGGACAAGCAATCAGGCTCCTCCTGAGGCATTAACCAGAGAAACTTAAAAATTATACTAACATGAACTTTTCAAAATTTTCCAAATTTCATTTACTAGCAGTCCTAATTATCCTAGAAAGGCCACAGTAATTTTCCACAGTCCCAAATTTTCCCACAATAAAAATATGCAAATGACAGTATGTATTTGCAACATTGGATCACCCCCCCCCACCCCCAAACAAAGAACAAGAAACCCCCACCCCAACAAATGAAAAGTATATATGTATGTGTGCATTCATTAGGAGTCCTGAGCTAGTGCCTGAACTCATTTCCTTCCTTGGATTTCACGAATTTCAGAGCTCGGTCTCACAAGTGCTTTGAGATGATCTAATTCAGGCTCCTTCTGAAAGACTGCAGACTTCGCCTCTGAATGCTCTGCTCAAGCCTTTCCTTTGATTTTCTATGATCCATTATTATTTCTCAGATGAGTTGTTTGGTTTTTTTTTCATTTAAATCCCAGTCTCATTCTCCTTGTTCCTTTTGTTGAAGATGTTTCGTTGTTTAGTTGTTATTGCAGAAAGAAACAATTTCACAATAAACTGTTTTATATCTTCTTGTGTTCATGTTTTTGCTAGATCAACATATATTTCCTTCCCATTAGAAATGATCAAACCTATGTGGTCCTGAATAGCACGACCACCATATTGGATTTATTTGTAATACATGCAATTTTCCCAGCCTCAGTGGTTAACCATTAGTTGTTGCAGAAACAGGTATCCTGGTTCTTAGCTTCCTATCTGCATTTTGCTGATGTTGCAGACTTCATGCCAACAGCATAAAGCATGCAGCTAAAATGATTTCATGCTATTATCTCTGATATTGCTACTTTTAGAAAGGAGGAAAAAAAGAATCCAGTATTGTGGAAGCAAAACAGTTAATGTCTCCTAGGCCTCTGCAGGCCTCCTACTTGAGATACATTTGCAGCTAATGGTCCTGCCATTCAACAAGATTTAATTACAAAGGGGTGAATTATTCATAAAAGGAGTGGATTATTTGTAAAAGGATGTACTGTATAAGACCTCCTTATCTAAAGGATTTAAAATGCTATCGTTATCTACCATATCCTGCTTATTTGGCACAGTTTTGGTAAAGAACGAGTTGTATAACCTGTAGGTATATCAACTCTGTAACTAACCCATTTGGGCAGAGTTTGTATCAGCAGTCACTCTGCTGCACTGTGTTCTCTCCTACAGAAACAGCAGTAAAATGCTTTTGTTCTGACCTGATCTAAATTGTATTCTGATCATTTCTGCAATGGTATCACGAGTTTCCTTCCAGCATATCCAAAGAAATTAATGCCAGTGTAGTACTATGGAGCTGAAGCTCCTTCAATTATAACATGCACAGCGTTAGATTTTCATCTTTACTTCTCTCCTTGTCATCAAGCTTTCAACATCTGCTCAGATTTCATCACATCTCTTTTCTGTGATATGGTACAATTTTGTCAACTTTCTGTGAAACTGAGAATATGCCTGTTATTTCTAAATTTTTATTCAGTGATATTTTTGCTGTATATTATTTATCTTTGTGGATTTCCCTTTTTTTATAACAGGGTTACTATGATCAGCAGAATATTTTCCAGCAGGTCATTTATTTTTTAAAAGATTTATCTCTGGGCAGGGCAGTCTTTCTGCACAACACCTTCATAAAAGTACCCTATATGTTATTCCCAAGAAATTACGGAAATATGGGATCTGAACACATGATCTTTCAGGCACTGTTGTTGGAGGAGGTATGATGTACTGTTAACTATGAGTAACATACATAGACTGATATTTTCCAACATTGCCCTAAATGAAGAATGGGTTGGTCTTCTTGATCTTGAGGGGTCACAGGTCGGCAGTGGAGCACCCGATGAGCAGCACAAAGGTCTTCCAACCACTCCAGCCAATAACCCAGCATCATCAGGGGTCCAACTGAAATGCCTCTATGCCAATGTACTTAGCATGGGGAACAAGCAAGAGGAGTTAGAAGCATGTGCACACCTGAAGGGCTGTGACCTCACTGGAATCACAGAGATATGGTGGGGTGCCTCCTACAACTGGAGTGTTGGAATGGAAGGACATAGCACTTCAGGAAAGACAGACTCGGGAGACAAGGAGGGGGGGTCACCCTCTATGTCACTGACTGTCTGGAGTGCGCAGAGCTCTGCCTGCGGGTGGACGGGGAACTGACCCAGAGCTTAGGGGTCAGGATTAAAGGGAGAGAGGGGATAGGGGACATTACAGGGGGGTCTGTTACAAGCCACCCAACCAGGAAGACAAGTGGATGAGGCCCTCTACAGACAGATAGGTGCAGCCTCATGTTCACAAGGCCTGGTGCTCATGGGGGACTTCAACCACCCTGATATCTGTTGGAGGGATGACACAGCAGGACACGAGCAATTCAGGAGGTTCCTGGAATGCATTGATGATTAATTTCTTCTCCAGGTGATACAGGAACCAGCGAGGAAGGGGCTATGCTGGACCTTGTCTTCACCAGCAGTGGGGGGCTGGTGGGCAATGTGAAGCCTGAGGGCAGCCTTGGCTGCAGTGATCATGAAATGGTGGAGTTTGAGAACCTTAGGGCAGTAAGAAGTGTGCACAGCAAACTCACTACTCTGGACTTCAGGAGAGCAGACTCTGGCCTCTTATGGGATCTACTTGGTGAATTACCATGGGGTAAAGCCCTAGAGGGAAGAGGGGCCCAAGAAAACTGGTCAGAGTTCAAGAATCATCTCCCAGCTCAGGAGAGGTGCATCCTGACAAAGAAGTCAGGTAGGAACACCAGCAGGCCTGCATGGGTGAACAAGGAGCTCCTGGACAAAGTCCAGCATAAAAGGGAGGTAGAAACAAGGACAGGTAGTCTAGGAAGAATATAAAGGAATAGTCAGAGCAGGCAGGAAAAGCTAAAGCTCTGACTGAACTCAATCTGGCCAAGGACATGCAGGGCAGAATCACAGAATGGTTTGGACTGGAAGGGACCTTAAAGATTGTCTAGCTCAAATACCCCTGCCATGGACAGGGACACCTTCCGGCAGACCAGGTTGCTCAAATCCCTGTCCATGTCCAACCTGGCCTTGAACACTGCCAGAGATGGGGCATCCACAACTTCTCTGGGCAACCTGTGCCAATGTCTCACTACCCTCACAGTAAGAATTTCTTCCTAATAACTAAGCTAAATCTGGCAGTGCTGTAACAAATGCAGACATGCCCTGCATGCGCCTGGTAGACAGCATCGCATATCAGTGATGGCAGGAGTATTATAAACATCTGGTTCCTTTTAACGGTGAGAAAGTTTTCACCAGAGTCTTTGCTCCGTCATTGCTTAGTGTGAGAACAAGGCTGTAATGGCTGTCACTTAAGGCTGCCTTTTGATATCCAGGTACAGCCCAGGGAAGGTAGGAAGAGAATGAGCTTAATGAATAATAATGAACAAGCAAGAAAGAACACTGCAGCCATTTTCTTTGGTACTTTGTCCCTGCAAGGTGAGTCACTAGGGCCACCATTTTCATCTTCTCTTTCCAGAAAACCTTTCTCCCTTTCAACTTGAAAATTAACAAGGCCTTTTCAGTTTTCTATAAAGGATATAGATGTGAGAGCCAATGCAGGCTATTCCCAGATAAAAGAAAACCTACACAGATAACATATGATACCTGCTTTCTTTTCTTTAGGTTTGTATGGCTACTATGTACAACAGAAAAAATACTTAAAGATTTGTCACTGACAACAATAGCTGCAAAAAATGTAGCATCAGTACAAAGCAGAAATTCTTTTCCAACTGTTTGATACACTGCCTGAGTTTTCTAACTGTAGGTATGAGCTACCAAGCTTCTTTTCTTGGCACATACGCTTGTGACTAAAATTCGACTATACTTTTTGAAGAAACATGTCTACTAAATTTGAATACAGGTAATTAAATTCTACTTCTGTAAAATTCTACCTCCAAGCTGAGCTAAGTCTAACTCATTACAAAAGAAAAACATGTCCAGTATCAAGGGTGAGTAATTTTGACCATGGATTACAGAAACCCATCAAGACTGAGGAAAGGGATTAACAACTATTTGATAGAATGAGATATACGTGGCCAGTGAGACTTCTGCAAAATAACTAACCATGTAGTTTTAAAGCAAATACTTATCTGACTTCCTGTTTGTCGAGATCTCTTCCGAGAGAAAATTGTAAATCCTGAGCCCAAAACCTGTGCCCAGACCTGCAGATACTGAAGAAGAGACCGAGTGCCATCTTGTGGATGCCACAAGAACGTAAAAATTTATTCCACAAAGACGTATTCGAAGTACACATTTACCTACAAATCTTCTTATATACAAATTATAACCAAAGACATAACTCATTATTAACAGAAAAACATATTATGAATATAAATGTACCTGATTAATTTTTTTATTTTTTTATTTTATTTTTTTTTTTTTTTTGTCTCTAACACTGAAATGAACTAAAAATTCCAGGGGCGAGTGGTCACACTGCATGTTGTTACGGTCTGTTAATTAACTAGGTAACTAGTATAATATCCAAGGTACTTCCATTACTAAATGTAATTAAAACTTTTTATAAGTCTCTTCATGCTGTCAGATAGCAGAACAGAATGCATGCAGTAGCAATAGTGTATTTAGGACATTTTTTCTTCCATTTTTCCTTCTTTTATATATAATACCACCATTCTTTTTTGTTCAGCTAAAGTTATGTAAACAATGATTCTGTAAGTCAGTCAAAGTTTCTCAAATTGAAGCAATTACATAAAATGCTAGCATTAAACAAATGATGGTGAAGCAAGATAAGAGCGGAACAAAAAAGAAAGAGGACAAATTTGCGGTGGAATCCTATTTTAAAATAATTTTGGCTGTGTCCTATAAAATATAAGTGGCCACAGATTCGTTAATCAGTAGCATTCTGCATTTTGCGGTATGACACAATCCGTTTTGCAAGACAGTTCCCCATCACGGTTCAGCTTCCCCTGCAAGCAGATACGAGCATGTAACAGGTAAGTAGGCTGCATTTCCTTATAAAAAACCCAGTCAACTAGAGGTAACTGCAGCAGCACTTTTACAAACAGTTAAATTTTTCAAACTGCTAAAGCTATCAACAATGCCTTGTAGGAATAATTGGAAATGACTGGGAATTCACTTCAAGGACTTTGATGATCTTTCAAAATATTACATGATATGTGTTAGTACATTATAGCATTCCTGAATAGCCACCCTGGTTTATTTGGCATATATACCATAGACATAATACACCAGCTTAGCCTAGCTGCCATGTTCTGGAGACTGAATATGCATGTGTATCTGCTATCTGGGCTTGAACCCATCCAAATTCAATTTATCCAAGCTGGATCAGGCTCTTAGGAAAAAGAGAGTGTTAATCAGATGCGCAGATTAAAGCAGTGTAGCGGCACAGCTACAACATGAGAAGCGACTGGAAACTACAGAAGTGTTGAGGGGGTCTTACTCGCCAACAGTGAGTTCGGGACAAGTGTGGCTGCGCAGGTATGTTTCCCTGACAGAAATCCCTGCAGTGCCAGGCTTGATAAATCACTGCAGAGCACAGATTATTTTTCTTTAGCAAGCAACTATCGTTTGTCATCATTACAGAACCAAAAACAAACAAAAAACCACCCTATCTTCACAGATTTCCCCAGATGTCCGCCGCATTCTGTATTACTTGAGCTTTTCTGAAATGGGATTACCGGGAAGGAATGTTCATTATTTCTCGGCGCGGGTGGGCAGGGCAAGGTGTAAGGTACGACGGACAGA
>NW_009937043.1:0-10576 GCF_000696875.1 Nestor notabilis
ATCAGAGAGGGACTTTTCCCCCCCCCGGGGGTGTCTTGATGCTGTTTTATCTCTTCAGCGGTTTAGTTCTGTTCTTGTGCTGAAATCTGTTTGACTTTGCTAAAGACAGCGTGCTGGGCAGAGACTGTCTTGAACCCGTGGATTGACTGGGCTTCTACTATCTTGTCTCGAATAGCCCTTAGTAGGGGTTGTTTGGCCTAGAAAAGAGAAGCCTTGGGGTGTGGGGGGGAGACCTTTATCACTCTACAACTGCCTGACAGGAGGATGGAGCCAGGAGATGGCTGATCTCCCAGGTAACAAGTGACAGGACAAGAGGAAACAGACTCAAACTGCACCAGGGGAGGTTTAGGTTGGATATTAGGGAAGGTGTCTTCCCTGAGAGGGTGCTCAGGGCAGTGGTGGAGTCACCGTCCCGGAAAGTGCTCAAAAAACGTTTAGACATGATTCAGTGGTGGCCTTGGCAGTGCTGGGGTAACGGCTGGGCTTGATGATCCTAAAGATCTTTTCCAACCTGGTTGATTCTGTGATTCTCGGCTGTAGTGTATTCATGTACTTCTGCATCTCTGTGTCTGCAGGTGGATCTGTGCTTCAAACTCTTTCCATCTGAGGCTCTCCTGTCCAGCTGCAGCGATGTGGCTGTTGGAGAAGATCAGAGCATCACATGAAAATGGAAACTTCCCTAGCTCCTCCTTCCTGGGGCTGCCATCTGGCCAGAATCTGCCAGAGAAATCCCAGCTGGGGACTGCTGCTTTTCCCAATGTGCTCACTCCTGACAGAATCCCCGAGTTCTGCATTCCCCCCAGGCTGACCAGCTCTGGCCCTGTGAAGGGCACTGGCTTCCGCCAGGACCACAGTTCAGAGGATGCACATAGTAATTCTTCTGGCTACAGCCCCAGCTCTTTACCACATCTCATTCAGGTGGAAAGTGCTGAGGAGATCCCAGACGTGGAGGAGGAAAGCACCAACTCAGACCCCCAGTCCCAAGCAGCACTCTCCCTGCCTCACTTTCCCAGAGCCCCCACTTCCTACGGCTTCTGCACTTTGCTGGAGAGTCCCCACACCAGGAGGAAGGAGTCCATCTTCCACGGTGACCCACGTGGTGCTCTGCCCAGCCTGATGCTGTCTCGATCCAGAGCTAACACACTCTCTGGCAAAGGGAGTATGTCTAATCCCATTGCTATCAGCTTTGCCTCTGTGAGGCTCCCTCCCAAGCATCTCTCTCTGCACAGGCAAGGTGCCTGTGACAGTGACACAGCCTCCTCCAGCGACTCCTCTCCTTTCAGCTCTCCCCTTCTCAGCAGGTCACCTCCCAGATCCTGCTCCCGGATCAAAACGCAAAGTCAGGAGGGATTGCTGTGCCGAGCGCTGAAAGCCAAGAACAAATCCAGCATGCCCAGGAACAATTCCCTCTCCACGGAGGAGAGCAGCTCCACTGATAACAGCCCCAGTGCCATCAGGCGGGCCTCAGGGGGGCTGCTCACCGCTCGGAGCTGCAGCTTGTCCTGTTCTCCCATCTTTCCCCTGGACCTGGCCCGCAGCCAGGAGAGACGAGTGGGAGAGAGCACGGTGGTGATGGGCAGGGGAGGCATGTTGAGGCTATTGGCTGAATACTGCTTGGAGAATGAAAGGCTGCGGATCCGCCTCATCAGTGCAGAGGGTTTATACGAGGACTTTGTAGAGTCCAAAACCATTAACTGCTGTATCACCTTCTCCCTGGTGCCGGGGAAAACACAGAAGCAGAGAAGCACTGTTATAAAGAGAAGCAGAAACCCCATCTTCAATGAGGACTTCTTTTTTGATGGCATTGCAGAAGAGCAGCTTTACAGCCACTCTGTAAAGATGAAAGCAGTGAATAAAGGGTGCAATATGAAACGGGATTACACCTTAGGGAAGCGGGAACTGTCTTTAATAAGTATGTTGTCAGTGTAATACTTCAAACATTCCAACAGACTAATCTTCTGAAAGTTTTCTACTAAATAAAGTTTTGTGTTGACTTTCTTATCTTTTAATTTTCTTATTTTTTGATGACTACCTTAAAGCACTGCGTTGCTCAGTGTTGCTCTTGTGCTGTTTTGCCATGTTCTGCTGCCTAACGCTTCAGACTGAGTTACTTGCTGTTAAATGAAAAGGTAGCTATGGAGCAGACCTGCCTGGAGAGAAGGAGAGGAGGGCAGAAGGGCTAGTTTGCCTTTATCCTAAAGGATTAGGCAGTTACCAAGACAAAGGTGGTTCTTCTCTCAGGGTGGGGAAGAGTTCTTTTTTCACTCTGGTCCCTAAGCAGGCACACAGAATGTGCGCACAGCAGGCTCTGAACCCTGTTGCAGCTCCTGGGTACTACATCAGTTAAACAGACCATTTTTGATAGCACTCAGGTTTACAGAAATGAATGTCCTCTGTGTGGGAATGGGGAAGGAAAGGGGTATAGTTTGTTTGGGAATCAGCCCTTCTCCTACAACAGAGGTGGGGGATTTGGACTTCCAAAGCAGGTGTAAGTTCATGTTGAAGATAACAAGCTCACTTCTGAGCAACGGCTAAAAGCCATCGCAGCCAGGGCTCGCTCTCTCTTGACAGACCTGTACTGTTAACGCTGAACAGTGAGATGACTCTTCCCTGGAGTCCCTATGGAGCAGGTGATTGAGTTAGCATCTTTATTTAACTTTCCTTTCCATGGCTGCTTCACAGCTTTCAGGATGAAGTTGCTAGGTAATTGTGCTTCAGTCAGGAATGTACCCTGAAGCTATAACCCTCAGTAACTCAGCTATCGAATCCTTTCTGAAACTGAAGCAGGTAGGATATCAATATGACAAGAGCAAAGGATAGTTTGTGATCTCTGTGTTGAATTCCTGCTTTGGCTGATGACTTGCTGCAAACATTGTTGAAGTCATTGTGGCACCAGTGAATGGTGAGTGGCTGATGCACTTGCCCTAACACCAAGAGAAATACAAAGGTGCAGAGCTCCTGCATGCTTGAGGCCACCTTCCCTCTTATTTTTACTCATGTCTTCCTGCTGAGGGGCCTAAGCCCAGCTGTGCAAGTGGGGGGAGGCAGAAACGCTGTCCTGGAAGTCCAGGCCTGTTGCTGCCTCCCTTGATTAAGTCACAGGCTTCATTATGTGAAGGTAGATAAGCCTTAATGGAGGAGCAGCCTACACAGGCGTGGGGCTCAGAAAAGGAATGTTTTCTTCTGTGTTCCCTGTAGAACAGGGCCTTGCTTGTGCCAAATCTATTGCTTAAAAACTGTTTCAGAAAGATTTCTAGCAGATCCTCTCCCTGCCCTGTTCTGGAGAGAGTGTAACTGCCTGCACATCATGGGACTGTTCACAGGGGGGTTCTGCTATTGCTTTGCCACTAAATCACTTGATTCTGTTTCAGACTTCAGTTCTCCAGGAAGGATTTTTTCCCTTCTGATAGCAGAAAAAGCCCAAAGGATGTTAACTGTGACCATGAGTGCTCAGAAATGCTCACTGCTAATCCTCAATCCAGCTCACGTGAGATGCTTCTAAAAACAGAATCCTCACACAAAGAACAGCTTGCACAGGAGAATGGCTGGGTATATTCCCAGAAGCTGATTAAAATCAAAGGGAATAATAAACCCTTTGTGCTAAAGGAAGGAATTAAATGTACCGACACGCTGCGCCGCTGGAGGTGATGCACTGACACTTGTACCCTTGAGTCCAGGCAAACTGACTGTAAGGAAAAACCTGAAGGAAGTGGGAGAAGTGAAATTACCAAAAGGTGACTTCCAGGAAGAACCAGTAATGCTGCAAAAAGATTGAGCCTATTTCACTGGTTGTTGTATGGGGTCTGCTGAAGGAAGGCAGAGGCTCTCTCTGCAGGCTCATCACTCATTCACCATCACATTTTCAGTTCTTGGGACTTAAGGCCTCTTCCCAGGTATACCCACATGGAGAAAGAGGCTGAGGTAATACAGAAGAGAACAGTTACCTGTGTCAGAGATGCCCAGTCACACTGCAGTGGGTATCTATCTGTCTGCCCTGTGACACGTGCCATGCCAGGGCTCTACTGCAGGGACACGGAATGATGGGAGGGATGAGGCAGGAAGGGGCTTTTGGAGACTGTATTGCCAGCTCCAGAGGGTTGCCCAGGACCATGTCCAGTTGGGCCTAGAGTGTCTCCAGGGGTGGAGAGTCCACAGTCTGTTTGGAAACCCTCCAGCAGTGTTTTACCACCTGACAGCAAACAAGTCTTCCTTTTTGTGCAAGTGGAATTGCCTGTATTTCAGTTTGTGCTCATTGTTGCGTGTCCTGTCACTGGCTGTCACTGAGAAGAACCTGACTCCATGCTCTTCACACCGTCCCATCAGATATACAAACCCATCAATGAGATCTTCCCTGAACCTTCTTTTCTGTAGGCTAATGGGACTACTGCAGTTCCTAGCATACAGCAGATGTGCTTGTGAAGTCTCATCCTTCATCAGGCAGGGAAGGAGTTAAGTCCATGGAGAAAGCCCTCCCTTCCTGTCATAGGAAAATAAGGTATCAGCTGGGCTCATCTAGTCAGGTATTTAAGGAGGTGAAGGCTGCAGCTCTGGTTGTTTGAAAGAAAACAGCTGGTTTTAAGGCTCTTTAAGCAATGACTTATTTCTGAGAAAGCCTCCTTAGAGAAGTTTGATGATGGGCCTGCAGGCTAGAGGGTGCTTTGCTCCTTCAGTGGAAAGCAGCAGAAGACATGCAGACCAGATTCAAAGGCAGAGTTCAAGCCTGGAAAGGACAGCTGGATTTTGCCTGTGTTTTCCTGGTAAATAATCTAGCTTCAGGTTTTCCTTGCTGATTTTCTTCTTTAATATTAGAACTTTGAATTAAGCACCTATTCAGCTACATTAGTGAGACTCAGGACTAAGTATGACTGTAACATTAGATGGAAAACAGCTTTGGTCCTACTCTCTCCATTTTAGTGTGTCTTGTTACATTTTGGGGTATTTGGTCCCTTTTGAGCTTTGGGGTGTTGCTTATCAGCAGTGCAGAGCCATAATACAATATGAACACTTTAACTCGCTTGAATATCAGAGGGCACAGGACTTGTTTTCTAGTGCTCTTAGACGTCAGCTAAGCTGTTAAGTGCTGAATGCCTACAACGCTGCTTGTGCTGCAGCCGCTTTCCAGAAGCGTCAGCATTATTTGGGCTAGTACGTAAAGCACCTGCATAAGCAAACAGGAAGGCAACTGGATACTTCAGCCTGGAAAAGCTCCTGCTGCATCAGTGTTTACATGAGAGTCAACAGCAAGAGGCAAATCCACCTCCTGGCATTAGCAAACAGAGTTAAAAAAGGCTCTTCAAAAGTTTTCTGAACTTCTGAACTACCACGAAAATATGATTGTGTGAATGGCTCTCGAGCAGTGTCCTGATCAGCTGCGCTCAGTAGTGCTCGCTGGCTTGAACATCACCTCTTAGTTTCATTTCTAAGAAGACCCTTATCAATTGTTTGAGGAAAAGAAGCTCTTCCTGCCAAGATCCTGGACTTGAGTTTTGCTAAGCAAATATTATTTGTTTCAGCTGCACTGGAAGTGCTACTTGTGTTGGCCCTTTCCAACCCAGGTATTTTAAGCATGCCTCTTTAATGCTGGACAAACGTTACTGTGAAGCAAGTCTATGTTCTTCCTTCCAGAAATCCATGCAGGTTATACTTAACTACAGTCTATGGTGCCGAGTAGAGGAGGGTAACAGGCAATTCTTGTAACTATGCTGCTTTTCAGGTGAAGCTCAGAAATAATACCAAGGGAAGCAAGTATCTGTGACATGAAAAGCCTAACAGGGCAGATGTGTAGGCTGGGGATTGGGCAGCACGGTGTCTGCAGTGTCAAGTTCCATTTACTGCACCACTTGCTCTAAGCTGCTCCCATTTCTCAGACTGGCTCAGGAGAGGCACTGCTGGAAACGGCACCTGTGCCACCTCCTCGTGCCACCTCCTCGTGCCACCTCTGTGGCTTGGCTTTTCAGTCAGCCATAGTGACTGTGATGAAAGACTGAGCATCTGGTGGGGCCTAAAGGGCAAAAGTTTGTCTAGTTTTGAATCTAACTCTTAATTCCTGTTGGTAACTTTGAGTTTCCTCAGAGAACTGAGGAAAGAACAGGTAGATGAATGTATAATTCTGTGGGAAGTCCATCTCTGCAGGACTGCTGGGGAGGGCATGCCAGGGGCCATGTGCTCATGGGGCTGTCCCTGTGCTCTCCAGCAACTGCTGCCTGCATCAGAGATGGGCAGATGTCCTGCATCTAGGTTAGAGATCTTTTAGCTTGTGTGAGTGTCTGAATTGTTGGGTATGACATTTGGCCAAGGTGGAAAAGGTAATGAGTCACATCTATTGATAGGGGTTTTTGCAGCAGGATGTTTGATTAAAACAAACAGCATCCCCACACTCACAAAATGAATGGCATAATTAAATGCTGTCTGTTTTCCACTCCTGTGTGCTCTGAACAAAACCAAAAAGGCCTGTAAGATTAATCTGCATCTTTAAATGAGGTGGTATTTCCGTACAGACTTAATGCTGATGACTGTCATTGAAATGTACTCTGATATCATTATTAATAGTGTTTTGGAAGAAAGGACTAAACTTATGCTGAACAATCCGTCCTCATGGCGGAGGTAAAATGAAGTTTAATGTTGCCGAGTGTCTGTGAACTCACCTACTTGGCATCAGGGTAATTGATATCAAACACAGGGACAGAGCTGCGGATGCTCCAAACCAGCCCTCAGTCTGGGCTGTGCACAGCATCATGCTGCCTGCAGAGTGGGGAAAAGGGCTACATTCTTCCTGGTGTGTCGGCCTGTTGTGCCTCCATCAGGATTGCCAAGCAATTGTGTGTTATGCTGCTGGCCCTTGGCAGTTAGGGCATTCTTGTGAGAGGAAATGAGCTTCCAGCAGTGTTTTGCTCCTGTGAGGAACAGAAATGGCTACAGCCCAGGTTGCTGGTGGTATTTGGCAACTGGGGTGAGGCAGGGGAATTGAGCACAGTCCCAGAGATGAAAGGAAGGGAGAAGCAGGAGGGAGAAGAATGAGCAGCCTGTTTTGCCCAGACACCACTACAGGTGACCGGACAGCTCTGTCTCCCGGGTTTTTTATTCCCTCTGCTATGACTTTTCTATTTCTGGCTATAAATGTTCTAATGTTGCAAAATTAGCTATCCTGAGAGGTACAATGAGAACCTGACCTTGTCAAGCATTGCATGTACTAGACAGGAAAGTACTGAACAAGATTTTCCAGCCTGCTTCCTTTCTGTTAAATCTCTATGATTCTTCTGCTTGCATTTCTCAGCCTCTTCAATGCAAAATTGGGAAACCTTTGAAGGAGCCCAAGGTGAGTGAAAAACCTGCTTCTTTGCAGTGAGAGGGCTAGCCAGAGTTCTGGGTCTTCATTACGTTGCTGGGGTTTTTGTCAAAGCTTCCTGTGCTAACCATTAGCTGTTTCCAGCGAGCGATGAACCTGAGTTTACCAGACCAGTAAATACAATGCAGTAACAGATGCTGTCTTGAAACGCTAGAACCACCTTAAGCTTGTTTCTCTGCTTTCACCAGGTTATTTAATTTACATAACTGTGATTTTATAAGATACCCTGGTTGTCAGCCTGTGCTACTTGACCCACTTCTGGCAGCTCCATGCCCATAGCAGAGCTGTACCTGCCAGAATTGCTTTCTGCTGAGATCCCAACCATTAAATTTTGCAGCAGGAGCTGGGAGCTGAGTGCTGTCAAAGCTGATTGAAGTGAGCATTTCAGCTCTGCAGTCTTGCATCAGTTGGTCTGTGGGAAAGGAGGAGAGTAAAGCCCCCTTGATTTTTAATGGATAACAAAAGGCTGGAAAAGATCTTCAAGATCATCAAGTCTAATTGTTGCCCCGGCACTGCCAAGTTCACCACTAAACCACGTCACTGAGGGCCTCATCTACCTGGATTTTGAGCACTTCCCGAGCCTGTGATTCCCACCACTCCCTGGGCAGCCTGTTCCGATGCCTCAGCACACTTTTTTGGGGAAGACATTTTTCGCTTGTTTTTCGCATGCTGGGGTATTCCTGAGAAAGGCCTGTGTATGCACCCCACAACTTAAATCGTCCTTCCGAACTAGCAAGTTTCCAGGTAAACACCTATTGCCTGTCCCCCTGCCCAGAGGTAACCAGTTGTCTTGTACCTGTGAAAGAGCTGGAGTAATAGCTGATCTTGTTGTCAACTGAGGCAACAAAGTACTTGGCACATGGAGGGGTAGGTGCTGGTTGTCTGCCATGTGTGCTCCATCAGTGATGAAGGCCAGCTGAGCCTCAACAACCTGGAGATGTTGTTAAGTGGGGTGCTATAAAGAGTATCCAAGTAGGTGCAACGGGCTGCAGAAGCATCCTCTCAGACAGGGTGACTGTCCCTGTGCTCTGGCAGAGGATGGAATGCACCTGAGAAAGCATTTTGCATTTTTAAGATAAAGCTGCTGATTTCTGTTCAACAAAGCTCCTAAACTGTTCTACAGCTTTGTTGCTTATTAACCCAGCTGCTTTTGTAGCAGGATGCTTTGCTGGGGGTATGTACTTCATCCACAGGAATCAGAAACAAAACCATGAACCATGACATGTAGCATGAAGCTGGTAAAACAGAGCTATTCCTAACCCCCTGGGAGTGTTTGACACTATCCACGTCTGTATAAAACATAAGAACAAATCTAATTCAATAGTGAATTTCCGAAGATTTGTCCTAACTGTTTCTGTTGGAAAGGAAGAGGCATATGTAGTTCTTATAGATGAAGAGGTATGTGAAGCAGCTAGAATATTTCTATATTGTTCTAAAAATGCACGTGGCTTCCTTTAGCCATCTGCTTTGAAGATACCTTACTAGGAGTGAATGAGTTAAGGTTGCCTCAGGAATGGGACTGGATGCAACCTGGGGGACAACAGACTTATCCAGCTGGCAGGAATGATCTGTCACCTTTGGAAGTTACTACGTGGGCACAGGAGAAGATGAGGCTTTAATGCCAAAGGGCCCATGGGAGTGGAACACTTGAGAATTGCACAGGTACAAAGTGAAACAAAGGGATGTTTAACCTGTGGGACCTTTTTAAAGGTCAAAATGCAGCATAATCTCAGGGAAGTTCCTGGAAGAAAAACTGATAAAATGGAAAACCAAAATTCAGGACTAGGAGTATCAGTATGGAGCTACTCTGCTCCACTTATTTGTATTTCCACTCAGTGTTTGTATTGCAGGTGAATACCATGTGAGGAGTGGGACCCATTCATACTTCACTTGATAAAAACTCTTCTTCTAAAAACCAGTCCTTGTTATGGCATTGGCCCATGACTCTTCGTCAGCTTGAGGAACACAGAATAGCTGAGGCTGGCAGGGACCCAGAGATCACCTAGTGCAACACCTTGTGGCAAGCAGGCTCAGCTACACTGGGATGCTCAGGACCATTGTCCAGCTGGATTTTGAGTATCTCCAAAGGATAGAGACTACAACCTCTCTGGGCAACCTGTCTTAGTGCTTGACCATCCTCAGAGTAAAAAAGTTATGGGCTTTTTCTCCTTTTGTTCCTCTTAATGTTCAAATGGAATTTCCTGTGTTTCAGTCTGTGCCCATTTCCTCTTGTCCATTCTGATAGCACTGACAAGAGTTTGTCTCATTCTCTTTTGCTTCCTCAAATCACACGTCCCTTGTTCCTTTTATTCAGTTTCACTTCCTAAATACAGGAGACTACTTTCCCTGGCTGTGTTTTGCTTGTAGGTTTGGCTAATCCTAGAAACGTAATGTAAGATGTCTCACCCATCTTGGCTTTCCTAAAGTACTACAGATAGCTGTGGTCTGGTCCTGCTTATGTTACATGCAAAGGGAATCTCAGAAGAATGTTTTAAGTGCCAAGTTAAATGTTTTTAATACTCATGCAAGATGTAATGTCATTAGTATAAAATGCAAGTGTTGGAAAACTAAGCGAGACTCAAAAGCTGAAAGCCTTGCACATTTACTTGTAAGAAATACTGCAATATTAAAGCCTCCCCTTCATTACTGCCCATGTGGAGAGCTTCAGGCAAATGCCTGAACTGCAAATGCCACCACAGCAAATGTGCACATTCTTGGCAAGCTTTTTTAAGCACTTTGTGTGGCTTAACTGCATGGTGTATTCCCCTTTGGGCAGACATGACTGGGACAGGTACAGCACTGGTATTAGGAGTATAACCCTTCTGACAAGCTGTAGGAGGGGATGGTCCCTGCCTCAGGCATGAGCAATATTAAATTTAGGGTAATAGATATAAAAACCCCAGCTCTCTGTTATTTCTCTCCTGTACCAGTCAAATTACTCGGTAGCTTTCCTAACAGTGAACAATAAATAGACTGATACTTTGCTTAATGGAAATCTTGCCTACATAGTGCTTGATCTGATAAATACTTATCTATGGCTTTCCCTGTTCTTGAATTGCAAATGATGCTTCTAGGGGAAATAGAGCAGGAAGCTAAAGATGGAAATAGCCCAAGAAGCCATGCTTTGCTCTCATTTATAAGTTTTCCCACAAGAATCTTAACAGGGGCTGCATTGTCCTGTCTGTATCTAATCTTAGAGCCCAGCTAGGGGAGCCCCAACTGTCTGCTGAA
>NW_009937043.1:10607-11800 GCF_000696875.1 Nestor notabilis
CAGGAGGAAACTGCTCCAGAGGTGTTTTTGGAAATGGCAGAGCTGTCAATAAGCAACAGCTCACCCTGATGCTGGGGAAAGGAAGCCCAAACTGTACAGACTGCTGCTTGTTGTGCCTGTAAGGGGTACATAGCAAAGAGGTCTAGCTGGAATAGAGGCAATTTAAATCAAAGGGAGTCATTTGAGAAAATAACATGTGTTGCTTATAAGAACCCAATAAAGTGTCTCTTGAAGACAACTACATGTGGGTTTTTTCGGCTCTAGTTCTACAGCCTGCAGGCATTTGTCACTCAATTCTTGCTGAGACAGAGAGAGAAAGAAAGAAGTCAGTCTAATCTGATTCAGGCTATCTTTATATGAGGTAGATAAATGCTGTCACTGGTCATTAACTCAAAGTTGGAGGTGGCCCCAGCAGAAAGCTCCCCCCTTCCAGTTTCTGAGCCTCTCTGTACTGGCACCCATAAATGCTTTGCGTACTAGTGAGTGATAAATGTAACAGCTCCACTGCGTACACGTGAGTGGGAAGGACGCACCAGCTCCACATCCCTGCTCAGTGCATATGGAAGCAGATTCATAATTTATGCTGCTGCTCAATAAGCACAGGCACCAGTGCATTATCATGATTAATTTAACAAAGCTTACTTAGAAATGACGCCACAAGTGATAGCAAATGTTGTTTCATTCTTGTAAGTGCATACTAGATGTTACTTCCAAGGAGGAACAAAGGAATGAAAGCCTATTTTTCTGAGACAGTCTGACAGACAAAATGGGAGGTTGTGTATTTCTGGCTTTTCCCACACTGGTACATAGTTGCTGCAGTGTTGTGTCAGCTGCTTGAAGTGGCTTTGGCCTGCAGAGGAGAGGGTAACAGCTTCCCCCCATGCAAGATCAGGGACGGAAGATAAGTATAATGTATAATCAGGATGAATGCTTATCTCATTCATGAGCCCTTGGTGGTTACAGACATCACCTAGCTAGACTGCCGGCTGGCTTCCTTGAGATGTTTTGGAATTAACCATTGCATCACACCTGGGATGCAGTATCCTGCCACAGTGTGCGCCCTGGTCAAATGAGTCGAAGGACAGTTTGCAACTCTTTACTATGTCAGCTACTTGATTCCATGACCTGGAGGTGTTTCTTGGTGCAGCTTTTACTTACCAAACAGGGTCTTGAGGGAAGGTTGACAAAACACT
>NW_009937043.1:11831-27450 GCF_000696875.1 Nestor notabilis
TTAACATACTTCCCAGACTGCATCAAAACTGTCAGACCATTGGACCTGCCATGTAAACAAATGAACTTGATATAAAACTGCTTTTAATCTGTAATTTAATGTTTTTGTGGGGGAAATAGCAGAATCCTCATTTCACATAGGCAGATAGGTGAGTCATTACAGTTGAGTATGTTTATTGTACGTGGCAGTTCTTTTCAAAACACACATATTTAAACAGATGGCTTATGTTGACTATTAATGCAGTTCCTGCAATTAAGTTCAGTCTGAACGAAGCAGGCAGAGACTGACATTCTATTGACATCACTGTTGATGTACTGCATCTTCTTATGAATGTTCAAACTTGGATCCACTACTACAGCTTCACTGAAATGTCAACTATGATAAGTCATGATAGAATTGAAGAGATAAGGTACCTGGCATCTTGCTAATTTACTTTTTGACTGGGATTTACTAGTTGCGTATTCATGCTGTTATGTTTTAATGGTAAAAGTCCATGTTTGAGTGAATTAGTCTAAATAAACATAGCAATAGGCTGAAACTTGGCTCTCTGTCTCTCTAGATGTGATGGGCTTATAGCACAGGCAAGCTAACTTCCACCATACAGGGAACCCAAATGCATGGTGGTGCTGTGCTCTGCTCACTGAAGCACCTACATGACCCACAAGTGCTGCTGTCAATGTACAGTCCTACAGGCAAGGCAGCTGTGCCAGAAAATAGGAATGGCCATATACCTGGTGAAACCCAAAGCTCCTCTAGTCTGGTGGTGTGTTGATGCAGGATATTGCAATAGTGACTGGTAAAGAAGGAGTGTGAGAGCAGCTCAGGTGACATGGCCCAGGCTACAGAACTGAAGCTGTTTTGGGCCTTCCTGACCTGCAGCTCATTTTGCTGTGTTTAATAGTGCCTGACAGGTTTCTCCTCAAAGAATTTATTGCAGAGCTTCTGGAATTGATGTAAACATTTATTCCTGTAGCAAAGGGTTTCATACCTTAGTTATGTGTTATGTGAAAAAGTGTCTTCCTTTCTTCTGAACTTGCTAATAGCTTCACTTGATGATCTGTAGGTCTTGCACTGGAAGAAACAGTGAACAAATTGTTCCCTATTAACTCTCTTTGTCACCCACGATTTTATAAGTCTGTTCTATCATCTGATTTGTTTTATAGCCCGAGGAGTTCTGTGCTGTTTGTGATACTGGAAGGAGATTTTGTGCTTTATCACTTTTTCCTCTATTACCTCACAGTATTTTTCTTACCTATCTTAGTCATTTCCAGATAAGCTTCTGCAGCAGGTAATGGTGGCCCCAAAGTGGGAGTCTCATGGCTGCATTTCAGCAAAGGGGATCTTCAGCCCCCTGTGATCCATTTTAGGAGTTGTTGATTGTAGCTTCTGGAATGACAGTATGGTATGGTTAGGCTTAGTAAAGTAGAGTGGCTGTTTAAAACAGCTTAACAAGCATGTCATGTCTGTTAGATACTGCTTACCTTTTCTTCCTTCCTTGGTACTATACTAAAGCAAACGTTGTATTCTGCTACTTCTACTATATTCTTCATTTAAATTTAGTGTGGAAGAAACCACCACATGCATTTCACATGTCTTTGGATAGAGATGTTTTCAGATGTCCTTTCATTATTCAGGAGTAACTTTATAAACATGCATGCATGGGAGAGTAGCTTTGTTACAGCACAAAGCTGTGTAGTAGTTACGTGCTTTTGCTATCTGCTTTAGCAGGGCCTGTGGCACATGTTCTTGGAAGACCTCCCAGTGTCGGTGTGTGATGCTGGGCAAGGCTGAGGTTGGAGCAGAACAAGGGCCTTTTTATTTCTAAGTCTGGCACATCTTCAGCCTTACAGGGCTGGCACTGCATGGCAGTGAAACACTGCCTCCGTGCTGAAATGTCTGTTGGAGAAGAGAGCTCATTTTCAGTCACACTAATGCAAAAACCCAGACAGCCATATTCCACAATTTAATTAAGCCTGAACAAGAGCAGAAACTTGATACCTACAACTTAAAAACCAACTGATTATCCCTCTTTGAGTCATTGCTGGAATAAAATAAGCCCACAGCATTTCTGGGAAAGCCTTAGGAAAGCTCTTACAGGAACAACATACAGTGCTTGGATTTCTTCTGATTTGTTTTGGAGTAGTGTGAACAGAATTTACACAACAAGAATAAATGGGACAACTCTGTCTCCCATTACATAAAGTCTGTGAGTTTTCATTTCAGTGAATATACTGTAGTAAACATGCAAGTTACAGAGTTATTATTCCAACAGTCTAGTATTGTGTAAAGAAACAAAACAAAGCACCACCAAAAAACCCCTCCACCAACCTAAACCCAAACATCCCCTCCAAAACCAAACTAACCAGATTCTTCCCCCTCCCACACCTCCCTAACCCAAACACAGAACCCCAGCTCAACCCCCCAGAAAACCAAACCCACCCTTTCAGAGCACCAGTGAAATAGCCTGGCTATAGTAGATCTATGCTCTAAAAAGCTGTGGTTAGCATTTTGGTCGACATGGAGCTCCAGGAAGGAAGTCTTGGACCCAAAGGGATGAACAGCCTGGATGCTTTTCCAGTAAGGGGTATCTACAGCAACCACCAGGCACAGCTATTAGCTCTCTACAGAAAGAGAGAAGTCAAGTCAAGCTGCAGCTTGGTTAAATATTTGTGAAGTGGATTTAACATCCTTTTGCCAAGTGAATGTATAATGCTCTAAACAGCTGGGTAAAAATAACCTCTGAAAACACATTCTTTTTATAACTTTTCTTGATAAATGGCTTCAGAGCAGCATAGGTAATGCACAGGTACCAGAAACATGAGGAAACTGATTACGGTTGTAGCTCATAATGCTGGTTATTCAGGTTGTATGACACTTCCTGTCACTGGAGCTGGATTTCAGTCATTGGTAACCTTGTCTAATTTTAAGTGTTTGGTCTCATGTTTTCTAGCCTGAACGTTAACCTCAAGCTGCATTTCAGTGGGAAACATTGATCAAAAGGCACGGCCTTCTCTAAGGATCATATTTAGGAGTAAGATCTTGGGTTTTAGTTCTTGCCTCCAAAGGCTTCAAAAAATGGTTCAAATACAGCATTGGCATCGCTCTTGGAGCAGGGAGAGACCTCTTGATGTTCTCATGCAAGCTAGAAGGCTTTGATGAGTGGTAGTTTGCACATCCACCATGTAGACTTAGATGTTAGTTGCTAAACTCTTGGTCTGTCTTATCTGTTTTGTGCATGCCTGATAAAATGTTTTTTTCTTGTTTCTGCTCAAGCTGTGTGTGCATGAACTCTAAGGAGTCATTAAATGTGATTCAGCTGATGCATGCGAGTCAGACTTTCCCCGTCAAAACTGCTCTGGCCCCAGCACAGAGCTTGTCTTTTTTTTATGCTTACCTTGATCCTCCAGCTAGAACTTGATGAATGTATGAGAAGAAGAATGAGTGAAGGCCAAGGGGAGGGAGAGGTGACCTCAGGGAGATGGCAGGACGTGGCAGCCCTCTGCAGCAGTGGGTAATGACACTGGTAAAATGGTGGTGGCTGGGAGGGACCAGCCCAGGTGTCCAAGGAGGCAGCAGGAAACAGCTCAAAGAACTGGCTCTCTGAGAAGGCAAAAGAAGAGAAGAGGAGTAGGGAAGAGAGTCAAACTAGGAGAAGAGGCAAAGCAATGGAGATTTGGGAGTTACCATAGTTGCACTGGTCAAAGTAAGGAAACAAACAATAGCAGCAGTGTCTCAAGCAGCAAAACCAGTTTACTGGGTTTGAGGATAAGATATCCCAGGTCAATAGTTTTTTTTTTGAGTGTGTGCATTCTGAAAGCTAAGTTCTAAACCAAGCTATTTCAGAAGAATAGTATTAACCGTAGCGTGATTCCTACCTTAGTAGGAAGCATCCAGGTCTTTCGTAGAGCAGAATTTTCCTGAGTTATTTCTGAAGGATACTGGGAGAGGGAAACGATTGGTCACAGTGCTGGGGGTGGGTGGGTTGAGGCAGCCCAGGTAAAGTCAGTAAGAGCCAGCGATAATCTGATTGAGTGCTGCTTGTAGCCATGGCTGCCTGCAGGTAACATGCATCCAGTTAAGAATTTCTCAAATCCAAATTATGGAAGAAAGTGAATGAAAAATGAGTACATTATAGCTGCCAGTATTTATTCAATTTTACGTCCTACCATGTCAAACAAATGATGTAATTTTGCTAGTGCCTTATTTTCAGCTTCCTGTTTCTAAGCTTATTGGCATTTCCTCGTGCTATGCAAAGGTAAAACTTATTTACTCAGAGATTATAGAGAAGTCGGTTTATGTTAGTTTAGGCAGTGATTCAGATTCTGTCTGACATTCAAGATCAACCTCTGCTTCCTTTTGGTTTATGGATAAATGTGACAGACTTTCCACAGCTACACAGGTAAATTAAGGAACCTTACAAATAAAGCAAGCAAATTAGAGTATTACTCTCTTAAACTGTGTCATGCTTCAGAACAGCAATCAGTCTAACTTCATGACTGCTGAGCATCTGTAGGCTTCCTGGGCTGTGCTTCCATGTCCTGCGCTGCCAGCTATGAGGATGGGGTGTCTTCCTGGCAGTGGCACTAATAAACTGTTAGACCATAAATCTTAATACTCAGAAGTAGATGTGAATGGTGATCAGATGTTTGTCTTGTGTGGTTCTGGTTTTTGTTTGGTTGTTTTTTGTTGTTTTTTTGTTACCCTCAATATTTGTTATGAGATTTTGCTTTTCCCATCTAATGTCAGCCTGTCTGCATGTGACAAAGCACCAATAGGTTTTTAACCCTTGCTTGTGTGCAGAATACGAACCATCATTCACAGAAAGATATTTTATCAGGCAGCTGGTGGTTTTGGCATACATGGCATACTTCTCTATCATTTGGCTTGGGCAACTCTTAAGTGCGTAAAAGAGACACTGCAAGCAGGATATACACAACTTCAAGGTACAAAGCAATTAATCGTTGCCTTATGCACACAGTTGAGAGGTGAGACTCACAAGTTCCCAGGCTAAGAGAGCTGATAGGGACCTGGCAGTGAGTGAGGTACAACTGTGTGCCTCCCTTGTTCCCTGGGACAGGCTCACCCTTCCAGTTGCTGAGTTGCCATGCTTGATTCCCTGGGGTTTTTTCCTTAGGGCTTTATGCCTTTCCAGGAAGTGACCTTTCCCATTTTGACAATCTTGCCTGTGACTTTTATCTTCCTTATTTTGTCTCGCTTTAGCTGACATACTGTCTCACAGCTCTTCCTCACAACTTGTTGTGAGACAACTTTTTGACTAGTTTTACCAGAATTTACACAACAAGAATAAATGGGACAACTCTGTTTCCCATTACATAAAGTTTGTGAGCTTTCATTTCAGTGAATATACCGTAGTAAACATGAACTTTACATTTTCATTTTAAAAGTCCTAACTTGTGTTACATGAGTGGCCCACAGGGGCTGTTAAACCTGAAGGTATAATCTCATTCTGTGTGCTTTTTCTTATTTCATTATTTTAAAAGTAAATATTAACATCATAGAAGCACATCACAGAGGCTCAACTACTGTAAACTTAAAATGAACAATATTATAATCAAGCCAAAATGACAGTTGAGATTAGATCATGTGTTACCAATTATATGCCTTGGATCACCAGTTTATGAAGTCATAAAATTAGTACAGTGTGTAATCAGTGCATGCCCAACAAAGAGAAGAATTGCTCGTTGTTAATTTCGCATCAGGTGTTTGAAAGAGGAGATGTTTCCCTTTGGTAAAGGCCTATCTGTAACAGAGGACTTTTTAGCATTCTGGGGATTGCTGGTGCCAGGGTTCACTGAAGGGCATTGCCTGGAGGAGAGGATAAATCCTATTTTCCTAATCTTGAGGAACTACAGAGATCTGAGCAGGCCCTTTGCTGTTTTCTGCTTCAATGCTTTCTCCTGAAAATTTCATTGCAGTTGCAGAGCTATGGTTTATCCTCCTTAGTGGTTTATCCTCCTTAGTCAATACTGGTAAGTACCCAAATGAGCACAAAAACTGATGTGCCAAGTGGATTTTTCAAGGTAATTCTTCTACATCTACTGAAGTTTTCCAATTTCTGGGTAACCTGAACTCTTATTTTCTTTCATTAAAAATAAAAAAAAATTCTAAAATGTTGGAAGTTTGTCTGAGCTGCCACGTCTTCTCTTTACAGGATGTGAATGGGTTGTATTTTGGAGTTTGGTCTATTTTGTATCCCAGTCTAACATTGTATGGTTGTATGTTCTTAGTGCTTCTTAAATATTCAGTAAAGAGAAGTGTTCTTCAAAACACTAAGTGAAAAACTATGTATTTTTATATAGCTTATTAGCATTTACTATAAAAGAAAAAAAATTGAAAAGGTTTTTCCTGAAAATCTCATTTCTCACAGAGCTGCCTGACACCATTATTAATTATACTGTGCTTTTATCCTTTTGTGACCACACTAATACCCAGAAATACTGTAAGTGGCTCTTCTGCACACAGTTTAACTCCCCAGTAAACATGCCCATCTGCTCAGTGTTTTCCTTCCTGCATAACTTTTACCTCAGTGGTAAAAGCAGCTGACTGAGGGCATCAGGCAAGAGACACAACTGTTCCTACAGATTGTCTTGTTATAATGAAATCGGAAATCAAGTGATGTCAGTGCTATCAGACGATACCTACACTGACAAATGCCAGCTAGAGTGCGAGGATGTGCGTGACAGGAAGCTTCAGTGCCTACTATCTTAAGTACCTAAGTGCCAGGGAACAGTTTAGTTCTTTTCTGGATAGCTCTACCTTGGAGAATATTTCAGTTTAAAATAGCTTTTCTCAAAATTGTGTATTCTCAGAGTAGATAAAATGAGATGTGCTTATGGGCCAAAGAGCTGTCATAGAAATCGTGACTCCACTGCTTTCAAATACTTTTCTTGGTCTCAAGAGAGTAGTGTCATCTTCAGGTTTGACCATTTCAATAGCAGAGGTATAGAGAGTATTCATATGAAGTTTAGGATAGTGGAAGGATTTTTTTGCATTGCTTTCTTTTCATGCTGCTGACTAGTTTGAGAAGTAGGATGCTAGCAAAATTCAGCTCTTCAAAGCTATGTATACCCACTGGCTCGGTACTGAGGATGTGAAAATCTCAAGCTTCCAGTTTTACCCCATGGAATATTCCGATAGCAGCTATCAGTTTCACAGGCCCCACAGCCTCTACAGGGAAGAAATCTCATTGCAGATCAGACAATTTCAGTGTCATGGTTTGAATATTACTCTGTGCTGTTATACTAAATGCTGAATACAGCACCTGGTCTGCTAGTTGCTGTAATGGCAAGCATTTGTTGTGCTTGTATCATATCTCTTCTCTTAAAAGGAAAACGGACAAACTACAGAGAACGTGTGTTATGCGGGCAGTTGTACTCTACTTACGTGTGCTCAGCTGCCTTGATCCTCAGAGAGCGCTATCTCACCAGGGAGTTTGCCAGCTCACAAGCTGAATTGTGCTCGGAGGCTGTGCAGCTCCATGCTGACTCCACCTTCTCTATGAGAGAGCACAAAACATTTTTCTTCAGAGGGTCAGGAGGTATCTTCCATGTTTGTCAGTCCTTGATTTTTAAAGTGAGGACTGACTGGTCTATTCTTACTAGCTGCTTCCCATTTAACGGGAAATATGCTCTTGAAACAAACTTAAACCCAGTAGATCTCATCCTGTGCATTTTAGAGGAGAGGAAAAAGAAATAAATTGAAATGACAAGGACTCTCTGCTTCTCAGAGTTGCAGGAGAAATATTTAATGCTGGGACAAAACTTCTAGACATCTAACCAGGACAGAATTTGGTATTATAAAAGTGAATGAGTTGAATAAAGGCAGTATGTGCAGGCTGGCTGCAAGGTATTCTGGAGAGTAACATTTAGGAGTTTAATCTGGAACAGAAACATTTAGTTTAGTATTTTAAATGATTTTTAAACTGAGATTAAGATAGAGAACTGTTTAATGCCAGAGATTTTTGATCTAGCAGTGGAATTCATATGGACCCCTGTGCCCATGCAGTTAACCCATTTACATGAATAGGATTTGGTATAATACGTAAGGTACCAGTCTCTCGATGTCTGTCTGTAGTTCAGGACTGCTACTTTGATTTCTCAAAATGCATAAACCAAGAGGTTTGCCATTCAAATAGTTTATTTTACACAGACTCCTGCAGCACAGCATGTGAGTGCTTAATTCGTGTTCATGTTTAATATTTAACAGAGAGCTTCTTTGTTATAGTAACAACGGGAAAAAAGTACTTATGGTTCACCGCTGTCAAAAATAAAGATGTAGAAGCACGGTAAGCAGAGACTCTTAATTTCTTTCTCATCTGCCAACTACAACCTTTCACCTAAAAAACCCCCCATCAACTGTAAAAGGTAGTTGCTATGCTGTTATTTTTATAAGATATTAAATAGCTTTTACTTCCTTCTGATAAGAGACAGCTTACAATATGTACGACAACTTAAAGTGCAATTTCTATTCATAAGCTTCAGCCTTTCTAAGGCACATATGCTGACTGTTTCATGAGAAAGGCAAGCTTATGAAATGAGGCTACGTGGATAGCTTTATTATTGAATGCTGGTGTTTTGGGCTGTGGAATATGCCAAAAATGAAGGCTTTTTATTTCCCAATATTTTCTACAAATAGTTAACAAATCTGTAGGCCAGGCCAGGTTGCCTTTACTGCTTCCTAAGCAGGGTGTTTTTGTTGCATTTTTACTGGAATGCATTTTATTCATATTGTAATAAAGGATAAGGAAAAGGAAGCAGGACTAATTTGTAGGAGAGCTGTAACAAACAAGGAGCCTCCCTGCTGAGAAGGATGAAGGTGGGGAACAGAGCAGTAGAGATGGTTTCCCTGGATTTTCTCTGGCCAGGGTGATGTAGTTTGATGCCGAATACACGTAAGAAGAGGGAATGTGGCAGCTGGCTTTGCCCCAAACCAAGGCACTGACTGCAGCAGTTAATGAAGGGAAGGCTGCTGTGTGCATGGTCTTTTTGGGACCACTGAGGCAGAGCTTAGGGACACTCTGCCATTTGGCATGCTTTTCTTTCTCATAACAACCACTGTGATCAGTGATAAGCACTGAGGTCAACACCAGTCTATTTGTCAGTTAGATTCTGTACGGACAGGACAGCTATCTGCCTAAACTACATTGTCATCTAATTCTTCCTGAATGAAGGTAAACCTGAAGAGGTCTGAGCCACAAATTGGTGAGAAGGATACTGTGACACACTATGCTAGGAATAACTCTGAACACATGTTGACTTTGTATATTGTACCTATATTGGTTCTAAGTGTTAATACAGGTTTAGAATTACAAAAGAGAAAAAAGAATCACACACGGTGTTTGTTTTGTTGTGTAATGTACATGCATTGCCATGAGAGCTAAATACTGCCAAGAAGAAACATCTAAGACAACGGCTCTTTGGAGTAATCGCTGCTGTTTAGGGTTTATTTTGGAAGCAGCCAATCTTTATTCAGAGAGTACTTTTTTAATTTAAGTTTTTCCTGTGACTTAAACAGTGGTTTGTTTGGTGACCTCCTGGCTGACTGTGCAGTTGGAGTAATGCTTTAGCAAATAAGGTAATGTATGCTCATGTTTTCAGCCTCCACCAAGATCTTCAAAATTGTAGGGCATTTTATAAATAGATACTGTAAAAAACAGGTGACAGCAAGCATTTTGTATTTCCTGTTCCTTAGATAATGAGGTCTTCTTTTAACTAAAAGCAACACTATGTAGTTCAGCAATGTGTGGAGTAAGAGGGATTTCTGTGAGAAGAAAGAAACTCTTGACTTTTTTAGTTCATAGTAAACGGGATATGTGGAATTTTTTTTTACTGTATTATTTAAGGACTCACCTCCACATCTGGGAATTCACTAACTCTGTTAGTAAACAGGAACTGTGCAACATCTTACTGTTCTTAACTATTTCCAAATCAAACTTTGGCCAATAATAAATAAGTGATTGTGCTACCTTTCAGCATCCCATTCTTCAGTATCAGTCAGCACTTTTCCAGAAAAGCCACTCAGAAAATTTATCTGGAACAATTCTCTCATTTATGACTTAGTGAGTTTTGCTGGAGGACTGTTCCAATGTCCAAATGTGCAAATGACTGAAATTTTTAGCAAGTGAAATGGCTTGGCTTTGGATTAATAGATATTTACATGTGCTTTCACAAATTTTAAGTGCATTCCAGTGAATGAAATTACACTTACAATTTAAAAGCGAATATGTTTGGTCCAGACTAGACTATTATTACTTCCTTCCTGTTCAAAGGCAACACATTCATCAAAACGAGTGGATTTTTATTTCAGCCAATTTTCTTACATAGCTAGTGGCTTTTTCATCTTCACAGCACATCACTGAAGAAAAAAGCTGATTCTTAGAAATACCATCAAATAAAGCCCTCATGAAAAATGAAGTTAGATTCTTCTTATGATAGAACTTAGCTGTTTTTTGAAGATTCCCTGGTTCAGGATAAAAGACAGCAATGTAATCTGTATTTCAAATCTTAGTGTGACATGCATGTCATCAATACTGGTAAGACAGACTAAGCCTCTTGGCTTAGAAATTTCATGCAGAAATGCAGATTCTAATTAATAAATCTCTTAGATGCAGATAAAGTGCAGTAGAAAAAGGAAATGATTCTTCGAACTTCCTCGAAAACCACCTGTCATAGTCAGATTGTCTATGGAGCTATCTTTATTTGTGGATACAGCATTATTTCTTACCATGAGGTATCTACACTATGCTGTCCTTGTTCATCATCACATGAAAGCTATGAATAGCTTTGAGTCCTGGCTTTTAACAACAGTCAGTGGGAATGCCATTTTTTAATCTAGATTTCTGTGAGAACATGTTCACAGGAGTCAGTGAGGAGAATTTTATGCAAGGTTTGTCTTGGGGAGATAGTGGGAAAGGGTGCACATTTATTAATGTAGAAACAGATGTGGCATTTTTAATAGGGGAAAAATGTAATAATTGTGCTAGAATTTAGGCAAAGTATCTAGCTTTATATTATCCTGAGAGTCAAACCCAGGGTTTCTCCAGATGACTGAGGTTATTTTTATGAATAAAGATCAACTTTGTCCCATTGTAAAATGGCTGTGCCCTGGTATTAGTGGCTGAAGTTAACATTGGCTTCATACACTCACACGCTTGCATTTGTGTATCACTTAGTTCTTATATATTAATGCCTGGCAAGGTTTTTATATTTTATTGTTCCGTCACAGAGAGAGGACACACTGAAACAGTATCATACCTTTTTGCAGATATGGGCTCTTCAAGGCTCTCCACGGAGAACTGAGAGTCTCCAGCTGTCACAGGGGAAAAGGGAAAGCAGATAGCTGTGTGTTGGCATCTTGTTAGTGCTTCAGATATCTTAACATATCTTGATCTGTTGGTTTTACTTACTGCTTATGTAATTGAGGTGTTGCAAAATTTTCTAATTTTGCTAAGTAATAGAAGTTATTCTAACTATTCTGCTATTCTAGTTCTTGTTATTTGGGTGTTTAGTATTTGATATAATTGCTGAGACTCCTTTTTTCCCCTTATTTTCTGCAAATGCATTCAGCGTTAATGAAATTCCCTGTGCACTACTTAAAAGCAAGCTTAAAACCAGTGAAAAATAAAGTTACTGTAAAAGTTTTAAACAAAAATGTAAATAAAATGAAAACCAATATCAAATACTATTTTTTCTACAGAATACTGAACTGTTCTTTAGAAAAGGCAATATGGCAAAATCATCAATACTGATCTCTTCCATCTGTTAAGTCCAAAATATGTGCCTTAATTACATAGTTACTTTTAGGACTGTAACAATCAAAAATGGCAGCAAGGAAAATTCTCATTAGCTAAAAGGAATGAAACACCCCTCATAATCAGGGCAGATAAGGAACAGGATGCTCAGAGAGGCTGTGGCATAACCAGCTTTTGGAGATTTTCAAAACTTGTCCAAACACAGCTCTTTGTGATGAGAGTTGATGCCCCATTAGCTGGCTGATTTCCCAACTGCTAATAGGCATACACTCTGTTCAGCGAGGTACAGTGGATAAAATTTGCCATCTGTTCACTGGCCAACAGTCAGATGGTAGGAGCTGGAGATTTTGTAATATTAATGCAGTAAAATAGGAGAAGATAGCTTGGTTATTGAGCTATCAAGCCACCTCAGATTAGCATTAGAATTACTATTATTTATTTATGCATGCAAGATTGTGTAACAGGCAACACTAAACAAGTACTTGTTGTTGCAATGTGTACTTCTATTCATAAAACTGAAGCTTCAACTGATACTTTCAATACGGATTTCCTGGCTTTTTTAGGCTTCATTTTTTGTAAAGGCTTCCCTAAAAGGCCACATAAATAGCAAAACCATGAAGTTAAGCGGTAGTGTTGTACTTATGTCTTCTTTTTAGTAAATTATTATGCAGTGATGGAGTCACCAAATGCTCTTATTTAATGAAGTGCTGCAATAATACACAAGGAGTGTCTACACATCAACCAGGACATGTTGTTTTTGATGACTTTAAGCTGAGTGAAACTACTGATTCCATTGATATTTATCAAGCCAGTCATGTCTATTCAATACTGGTATTTAGAAAAAATGGGCAGAATGCATGGGTTTTTGCCTGAGGCGAATGAACATTATCTGTGTATTCAGACAACGGTAAGCAAAATTTCTTTTTGTCCTGTGTCTATTCTTCTAAATACAGAACTTATACATCATGTAACTGTGTATAAGGTTTTTTTGGGGGTGGTTTTGTTTGGTGTCCCCCCCCCCCATTTTGGATTATCTACTTCACTGAGAACGCATAAGGAATGGTACCTACCAACAAATGGAGCTGTGTTAATGTCATAAGTGGCATCCTATCTGTAAGGGAGGTTCAGGAATACTAACAAAGGATTGCTTGGTAATGGAGGTGCAAAAATATGTACCTTTGTTTTCAATATCTCAGCACTTAAAGTAACCACACATATGGTTGATAAAATATCCATTGAAACTGCCACCTTCACAGTTTTTGCATTCTTAATTCCATACCATTTTTCTTCAATTTAAAAGAAAAATCTACGTAGGTTTTACTGAAGCAGGCTATATGACACAGATGTGGCTTGCTGGGTTCTTTTCCAGGTGAAATCACACTACTTCAGGAGCAATTCTTTGATCCACTTGGTCATATATTCATGTTCGGCAGGAAAACATGTTTGTAAAGAGCAGTAGAAATCTCATCCACTCAAATATATGCTCTAACAAGACGATTTTAAAAATTCATGGCGTTCTTGAAGTTCTTTAGGTAAACATTTTAGTCAATTAGGAACGTATTTAACCACATAGAAGCTACCTTATTATGTTTTTCAACACCTTTTATAGTTTTGATTAACTTTTTGTTTTGCTGTGCAGAAATTATGACTTATGAAAAGAGAAGTAGAAAATGGCTGTACAATTGTATATTTGTTATACAGAACATGCAATGCCATTGATTTACACAATTGTTCTCGTATTTACATACACTAAGAGCATGAGCTGTCACTGATTAGCCAGTACTTTTCTCAAACCTTAGTTATTCACCTGTGGTTTGTATATACAAAACCATAATAAAATAAAATCTTTTAAAACTTCATTAAAAAAAGAAGTCACAAATGAAAGTTTGTTACCTAACAGAAACACAGCAGGAGCTCTATTCAAAACTCCTTGTCAAGTTTTCTTGCATTGCCACTTTCCTGTGGTAGGAATGGCTTTGAACAGCCAACACTGGTCAAAAGAATGAAAGAAATAAAACATAAATTGCCAGTTTCTGTAGTTTACCCTAATTAGCAATTTGTCTTCCTATCTGAAACTAAATAGACCATAGAATGAGAATTCAGGAATTTTTGACTAAAACTCTACTCCAAACACTAGGATATGCAGAAATCAATGAAGTGTTGAAGAATTTTTAAGGCATTATAGAAGATAAATTGTATTAACGTGTTACTTAAGGTTAAAAATATTTTCAGGAACGAATTTGACTTTGGAAAACAAGAAAAAATGGCATGAAAGCACTTGTTCAATAAGATTAATGTCATGTTGCTCAGGAATATTAGGGAACACTTCTGTAAGAGTTGCTTTATTCAAGAAATCAGTGCAACGCCTTCTTATGATGGAAAAACCCAAACCTTCCAAATGCAGTTTGTCTCTGTGACAAACATGACTGCTAAGTCACTAGCTAGAATTATACATAGTTAGATATGTCCAGCCCTTAGCTGTAGATATACACATAATTGTAGTGGTCTCTGGAGGCTGACAGTTTGTATTGCAAGATGAGAAAAAAAGAGTTTTGGGTTGATGATTTTGGTTCTCAGCTCTGCCTTAAAACTGTAAACCCTTTCCATAATAGCTGGTCTCTTCTTTTTACATTACTCCCATTTACTGGGGCAAAAGTGTGCTTGGTTGGCAAAAAACAGCTCTTGTCTTCCAGGGAACAAACTGGCATTACTCCTCAGCATGCTGAAGTCTGCAGTCATACGCAAGTGGTGTGGGTTGGTACCTGGCATTCACAATTCCCTTCTACCCCTTCCCTCCATAACTTAGTAACTTACAAGAGAGGCTTTAATCAATGCTGGGTTTTTGGTTTTTTTTTAGATAGTTTTATTTAAAATAATTTACAGCATGCCTTATTCTTCCACAGTTTTAGACAATTTTAATGCTATCCACGTATAAAAAACTTGTAGTGTTGAGATTACCCAGCTAAAGTAATCCCGTCAGAATCACCACATGTTTAGTCTGAGGGTACAGAGGCAGACTTAGGGTCCTTGAAATCACCTCTGGGGTGCTACCACAGCTACAGTTCACACAAAGAACAAAACCAGCACTAACAAGTCAACATAAACCGATTTAACTCCTTTCAGGCATAGCCCAGTTTTGCAAAAGGACTAGAATGCACCATGCTCTGATGATTTTGAGCATTAACAAAACACTTGTCAGTGCCTGGGCAAGAACTGCCATAGCAGGTGGGAGGAGGAAAGCTGCTTTTCCTTAAACTATCTGCGGTTTTGTAACATCTTTTTGTGCTGTTGTGTCGATACATCGTAGCCTTCACTCTTACAGAGGAGGACACAAGGAGAGCCTTTATCCTGATGGACCTCCCTGGCATTTCCATGCTTCTCCAGCCAAACCCGCATCGGGGCCATTGTGTTTAACAGCCACTGCAGGCCTGAACTCTGGTCGTCGTGGAGTAAGTCTGACTTATCCACTGAATCTTTCATTTTAAAAACGCTTGCAGGAGAGGTAGGCATACATATGCACTGTATTGGGGCATGGGTGTGGTATTTGTCTCTTAAAATGTGTAGAAAAGGTGCTAAATAATATATCTTGTGCTGCCTGCATGCTCTGGACTGGATTCCATATCCAACAAACTGAAAACGCATTTGACATTGTTACTTGAATGCGGATAACCTCATGTACCTGCCCGCTACTTCCAAGACCCAAGCGGGGCACTGTGCATTTACCTCACCTGCAGCAGAGGCAGCTCGCTGTACCTCAGGCGCACACAGCTTTGGGCGGGAGCCGCCTGAGGGGCGCCAGGCCCGTCAGCCTCCGGTCACGGCGCGGGCTGCGGAGGAGGCGGGCTGGGG